>NC_081413.1:234983526-235283526 GCF_030272615.1 Cryptomeria japonica | reverse complement strand
CCCATTTTTGAAAACATGAAAATGATAGAAAATGGTTTTAAAAAATAAATAAATACATTCTAGAAATGGGTGCCCATTTTTTTCAAATCGGGCAACTCATTTGAAAAAAATGGGCGCCCGATTTGAAAAAAACGAGCGTCTGTTTAGCTTCGGGCACTCGTTTTTGAATGGCTCAGGCACCCATAGTGAAACAGGTGCTCGATGTATAAAAATCGGGCGTTTCTAGTGGGCTCTTTTCCCAACCCGTGGATTTTCGCGGGATTGGGACCCAACTTTATGCATTTACCCTATTATTTAATATATAAACATTTATATATATATTACTAATACATATAATAAAATATAATTAATGATATTAATATATATATACATTAAAAAACATATATATCATGATATAAAATTTTATATTAAATAAATTTTGTTTACTTGGATCCCTCATATAATTTCCCATTGGACACTCTTTCCCACTAGCTACAGGTCTATCTCTCCTGCTATCCCTAACACCTTGTACACTTATTTGTAACCAAATCTCTCCTCCTATGTATCATACTTATATACGAGCTCTCTCTCTCTCTCTCTCTCTCTCTCTGGTTGCAAGGTGTGCGCCCTTGGTGTCCTTGTGTTGTGCAACACAGTGATCGGGTTTGTGAGATGGCTTAAATGTATCCCGTGGATTCTATAAGTCTAGTGGCTGTATTGGGCATTAACAAGTCAAAATTTTGGTGCAAAAGAAACCACACTTGTAACAAGTGGCATTAGAGCTTGGTCATAGGTTCAAACGTAGCACTCGGGTTTGTGACATGGGTTAAGTACCTCCTGTGGATTCTATAAGTCTAGTGGTTGTATCAGGCATTAACAGGTTAATCTTCTGGTGCAACGACAACCACACTTGTAACATCTCCTCCCATCCCTTCCTCCCTAGATCCCTTTCCCCTTCTATATTCCTCCTCCCACCTCCCTTTCCCAAACCCCCTCTCTCTCTCTCTCTCTCTCTCTCTCTCTCTCTCTCTCTCTCTCTCTCTCTCTCTCTCTCTCTCTCTCTTTCCCACCCCATCGAGCCCGTTCCCCTTATGGAATCCTCTCTCTATCTATCTAGATCCCTTTCCCCTTCGCTCTCTATCTATCACTCTCCCCTATCCCTTTCCAAAGCCCCCCTCTCTCTCTCTCTCTCTCTTTCCCACCCTCCCTCCCTCTCTCACCCCCTCTCTCTTTCCCCCTCTCCTTCTATCCCTCTCTCCCTCTCTCTTTTTTGATACTTCTATCCCCTTTCCTCTCCCCTCTCCCCCTCTCCCCCCCCCTCTCTCTCCCTATCTCCCCATTCTCCCTTGAAGAGAGATCTAGTTAAGAATCTACTGAGGATTTTTAGGTACTAAATTCTATGATGCACATTCTATTGTTTATTGGTGTAGTTCGACAATGTCACATAGAGGGGCACTTGATTCAGTAGTGCACAAATTCTTTTGGTTGGTTGAGGAGGGCACAATATGACATAAATTGAATTGGAAAACAATCAAAGATTCTTCAAAGATGTATTCATTTTGAATCTTAGATGCAAGTACATGGACCATTTGGACACAAGAGTTGGCTTGTTTTTATTAGATCAATGTGACTCAAGTGAGTGGGTGGATACATGGGTTCCATCGTATCTAACTCCTTTATCTCAAACAATATCCATGCCAAATAATGACATGGAAAGTTTAGTTGAGTACGACTATCTTTTAGATCTTCTACAATGAGGACATGTTTTTTCAGCTAGTACACTGTAGGGGAATGAAGAGAGAACATACTATTAGTTGGAACGATGTGGACAAGGAAAGAAAAAGCTAACACAACTAATGATAGATGATGATGGGTTCATGTATCCTATAGGTTCAATTGTTATTGCAGGAACTTGGTTGCGAACATACATGATTATAAATAATGGCATACTTGCATCTGAAGACTACGAGAAACACAAAACCATTCTCATGTATTCACACCTTATTATAGAAACAAATTTTTTGTTGTTGAAGCATCATGCCAAACCAAAGATAAAAGAACTATGGATAGTTAGTATTGCTGATCATGAAGCAATATTGGATACTCTTAAGAAAAGAGATGACCCTTCAAGCACACTTGAATAGCATATCTATCTCATACCAATTGACTCTAAGGAATGGAAGGTACAATGAATTGTTAACACTAATATCCTATACTTCTTTGTTATCCGGGTAATTAAAATAATATTTGCTTGCAAGAAATTATAATGTTGACACTTTATGATTACGACATTTACAAGACTTGTACCAAATCACAAAGCTTAATAGACCCATAATGACCAAAATACCAACTTTTGATCTACAAAACAATTTGGAACAAAAAACAAATAAATATATTGTATATTTATTGTGCTCTTCAATACATTTTAAATGCTTATTCATTTGCAAAAAATGAAATTCAAAAGTGAAAATTATGGCCTTTTGAAGAAAAGCATCAAATAGTTTTAACATGAAATGTATATCAAACAAAAGAATTTTTTATGAAGACTAACATGGATGTAAAGTATTCCTCTTCAACTTTATAATAAAATCTTGTTTTCAAAAAATGGACTTTTCGATCATAAGTTATAAATTTTTGAAAAAAATGATCAAATTTAACCTATAATGATGATCCCCTTAGAAAAAAAAATGCTAAAATACTAAATTCACCTAAAATGAAATTTTTAATATGAAAATAGGGGTTTTTGGGCCTTTTAAATGTAATGGAACCATTCATTTGGGATAAAAATGCTCCAATAAGAAGATATTCATGAGATCTAAGCTTCAAATCCATGTTTTCAATGTGTCATATGGTAGCAAAATTAAGTGAAAAAATGCCAAACCTAACTCTCTCAATCCTCCCAAATACATTGAGTTAGTTAAAAGTTCCAACACAATAGACAAAATAGCTACACTTACCAAATATTACTAAAACTACATATGCAAATATGATTTAAATATATTTGAAAATCGTTTTTGATTCTCAAGATCACATGGAAATACAAGATAAGAGCATGTAAGTGTTCTTAAGATCATACAAAAAGTTCTAATCTCTTAATAACAAATAATCCAAGTATTGAAAACTCTCCAAAGTAAATTTTGATACCATGTTACAAATCTAAAATAGATGCATAACCAAGATCTTTCTATGAGAGAGACAAACTATAAAACTATAAATGAAATAAAGCAATTATAGACCCACGATTCCAAGAGGTGTGTAAATATTAAGATGAAAATATTTCATTAAGAGCTCAAAGAGATTCCATAGAAGAATTACTATATGAGTCAAAGTACATGAGTGCCAACTTATATAAGAGCATCACAATATGCGAAAAAATGGCAAATTCAAACTAGTTAGTGATTTTATATAGAACTAAGGAGAGCATGAAGGTGGAAAATCCAACCAATAAGGTGTGACCACCAAGTAGTCCAAAAATATCAAAAGCTTCACCATTGAAGGAATGGTTTTCCCTTTAAAGATGGGAACACCACCTATTATGGAAGGGAAGACCTCATTATCGTATCCTAGTCAAACTCACGTTATGAATCTAAGAAATATTAATTATAGTATAGGAAAAACCTAGGACTAAGGGAAAAGTAAATAACCCACTAGGATAATGAATACATAGACTAACACTCCTTATTCCTATTAGTTAATATTTACTCACTTAATCCACCTCTTAATCCTCATGTTTTGTCCCTTCTCTAATACACATGAAGATAAAATACTCTTCATAGTAGATTGGAAACTAACTAATTTAAATTATTTTTTCTACCCTTTTAATTAGTGTATGAAATAAAAAACTCATGCTTATTATTATAATAGAGGGAAAATACAAAGAAATTTTGTAAACGAGCTCTACATTAGATAATCTTTTCAATATTAGCTCTAATGTTATTCTGTTTTTTAAAAATTAATTCCTATTGTTTCAAGATAAAATATTTGACTAACCTAGGAAAATTCTTTAAACTATTAAAATAAAATTAACTAGCTAGAATAAAGAGTTGAAATTAAACGAGTATTCTTTACTACTACTAGAAATGAGATCAGAAAAAAAAACAACACTAAAATGGAAAAGAGTGAAGAGAGAGGAACTTGGGATCAAAGGTAGAAACTATATAGCTTGAATGCGTATGTGGCATGTGAATTTCAATATGACACATTGTTTATATATGATTTTTTAATTAGATCTATAAACAACTTGTCCGGGTTTCAAAATTCAACTTCAAGCTAAACTTAGGTAAAAAAAGTAGTAGCTTCCAAGGATGATAAAGATATACAAATATAGTTTAAAATAATATTTAAATAAAACTAAATCAAACAAAAAAGGGGAAGAACATAACAAATCCAATTCGAGGTGAAGAGCCAATATGAAAGACCTAAAATCTAGAATAGATGAAGGTTTTGGTCTACAAAAGAGTTTTCTATTAATGGTTAAGGCCACCCTTTAGTTTTTGTAACTTCAATGATCATTGGGATGAAGAAATATTAAGAACGTGTGCTCTCCTATCTTATATGTGTCTAGGACTTGACAAAGAAATAAAAAATTCAAGTAATTTAAACTGAAATGTAAAATGTTGGCCTTGATAATGAGATCATGTGAACAAAAGATAACAATACAAACGACATACAATTTATCAAATAAAAAATATGTGAAGCAACAACAAATAAGTATATCAAAATCATCTATCAATCTTAGTAAGATCAATGCAAGCAAGCCTACTATTTGAATATGCTTCTAAGCTCCTCAAGAGTGTAATATAATGTTGGAGCCTTCACAAACTCTTCAAAAAAATATTTTAGACTTTATAAAGTAGTGGTAACAATCATGTAGAGTTCTACTGAGAGTAATAGCTTGATATAATGTGAGCTTGTATGACATAGAATAAGTATGGATAAAAATAAATGAAATAGAGGAAGATAAGGGACACGTGAAACCATTCAAATTAACTCTAGTGTGGTTACCAATGACTTGAGTAGGTAAAAAATAATAAAATTCTAAAAAATTACATAATCTTGAACTACATAGACATGCTAGTCCATTGCATGTATGTTTATTTGTCACATTAGTGTCCAAATCATTGAATCTTAACAAAGGGTTAAAAGAATAGGAAATGCCAAGTTTAATAAAATTATAGGATTAGTTTTGAGAAAAATCATCATGGGTAGAAAAAGTACAAATTAAAGGTTAAATTAGATCTTGAAACATAGTAGGGGAGATAAACACTAAAGTGATCTAGGAACATAATGTAAAATTATAAGGGTATACAATTGTTTTTCATTATAGTTATACAAGGTCTCCTTTCCCAATCTACCATTTTTACTTCCCTATCTAAATTGATAGATTCTTGATACTCTTCTCCATTAGACACCTATCTTCACTTTTCCTCAACTACATAGAATCCATGCTTTCTACCCTAAACCCTAAAAATATAAAAAAAATCCTCTAATATTTTTAGGATTGATGACAATTTTATTTCTTCACATTGCCTCTTGGTTATGCAAGATACAACATAAAACAACATCCTATCTCATCTTTCCAATGCAACATTGTTTTCTTTTTTCCTTCTTCTTTGTAACAACCCACATCTATCTTCTTCCTCATCTTGAAACCTCCCAAATTCCTAGCTGCATCTAATTTTAAGCACCAAAATAGGCCTCTCTCTATCTAAGACAACATCTCTTGAAAAAATATTCATAAATAATTCCCTAAATTTATATTTAGCACACAAAGTACCCACGAACAATATGGATGACACCATATTTCACATTGTAAGTAAATCTTGGACCATGAAAATATCCTAGGGGTCACACAAATCATCTCCACAGATGTAAAGCACCATAAATGAATTTGAATATTAGTAGGGAAGTATACAAAAATATGTTTTTCTAGCTTAAACCTTTTAATTGTCCTTGCTAGAAATCAAGGAGGGCTCTTTATAAAAATCCATGAACCTTTTGTTTAAGAACTATAACACACAATAAATTCTAGGTGAACTAAACACAAGTTGAATTCATCCCGTGATCTCATGTTATCCTTCCCTACATATGAAAAGATACATAGATCTTATCACTAGGGTAAAAATGACTAGCTAAGAATAAACACAATTAATATTATGTTGGATGGATCCCTAAACAAGTGGTTGGATTCGAAATTTGAAATCATGGTGGCAAATGTATGAAAGTATACGATTAAAAACTACTACAACAAAAAAGTCACTCTTCGTCTTGCTTAGTACTCATTTTAAAAGCTAAATACATTTTCATGTAAATGTGAACATGGTTTCATGAATAGTCCTTGTTTACATCAACATATTTGTAACACTTATTTGCATTAATATAATAATGTTATTAAGGATGTAACTAATGATGACCATCTTGAATAGTTCAAAGAAAAATTATTTACAAAATTTAATTAATTATTAAGCAATTCAATTAATTTATTAAGCACACATATGTTGTAGTAGTATAAATTTTGGGGCACAATCTTACTTGTTTCCTTCTAACTAATCTAAGGGATATATCTAACCTTGCACGATAGAGGAACCAATATTCTATTGATAGGTGGATAAAACTCGAACATCTAATTCAATGTCATATAGATAGAAAGATAATTCAGGTGTATGATAAAAATATAGATTTTTTGAAAATGAAAACCTTTATTGTGATTATTAATCATAATACAACATATTATAAACACACATTATAGTATATTACTATGTGACAAAGATCTTCCTTACTACTTACTATAGGTTTACACATTATTTCTATTTTTCTTATTTAAGATGTGAATGACACAAAAATACATTTAATAATTCATATTATTCATATAACTTCTCTCCTATACTATATATCATATCTTTTAAAAATATTCTAAAGCCTCATAAACTCATTTTTTTATATATATTTGTGTCTATTTATATTTTTATAACATGTCATTTATCATGTTTTCATTTGACCTGTACCATTTAAATATCCTTGTCATCAACACATTAATTATAGCTTTTTATTAACTTGCACTCTTTAGTATAGCGTTTAGCATGTTTTCATTCGTACTTTACTAAGATGTTTAGCATATTGATCAATCAACTACCCTCTCAATTGTAAAAAGCATTTATTCAACCAATGGAACGATTATGAAAATGAAGGTGAAGTAATGAACGTGAAATGGCGAGAGGAAGGAATTGTAGAAAACAGAAGTTCTGTTGTGTGGCGTGACTAGAATAGAAGAGGACTGAAAATGGCTTTCAATCAATGTCCTTATGCTGAAATCGCCACAGGAAAAGCGACACCATATTTTTTGTTGAGTAGTGGTGGTGGTGGAGCGCATGGAGAATCGTCACAGGTGGGGCTGGAAACTGACTGCTCCACATTATTCTCTGCTAAAGCAAATTTTTTGTGTACTCGTGATGGTGGTGGAGCACATGGAGAATGGCCACAGGTGGGGCTGGAAACATCTTCTTTCTTCATATTCTTAAGTGTATTATTATCTGACGGTGGTGGTGGAGGAGCGCATGGAGAACTGCCACAGGGGGGGCTTGAAACAGCTGACTGCTTCATATTTGTATGCTCTGATACAACAAATTCTGTGTTGAGCAATGGTGGTGGTGGAGAGCATGGAGAACTGCCACAGGTTTGATTTGAAACAGCTGACTGCTTCGTATTGTTGTTTGAAGGATTTGGGAGGTTGTGTCGAGCGGATACATGAGCCATACAAATAAGGGAAAGCACAGCGAACATTGTGTTCATTTTCATGCGCAACAAACTTGCCATGTTTAGGGTTGAGAGTGTATATTAGCTCAAATGCAGAGAAAAATCCTAATAACCAGATTAGGGTTGTAACCGAAGATTGAGATTGGTTCCAATGCATCACCGCCACCCATTTATAGGGGGAAAATAACTTCCAAACAATTTCTTCCAAGATGTTCAAAGTCGTATGGCGTATTGGAAACGAAGAAATTGGCAAATTATGTATTAGTTTACTATATTTTTTTTCTTAAACGTGTAGCTAATTTTTCTCAACAACAGTTAATTTTCTTCATTTCATATACTCCCTGCTATTCAAACTAGAAGCTTTGACCGAGTAACCCTTACATTTTATTAAAATACTAAGGAAATAAACATCGTGAATTATATGAGATCTAGTGTTAAACATGAAACAATCTCTTTATTTGAAACAAATAGTTTAATCTCAAATTTTGGTCGATTCATCTTGAAAACTATGGGTTTTGATTTTGGGTACATCATATTTGATCTTTCATGTAATTATAATCTATATTGTATGAATTTGTTCCAATAGAATGTACACCTTAAAAATATGTTCATCTATTTCTTTGTAGTAAATGAATACACAAAGGCAATGATTATAAGCACATTTAATAATATTAGCAAGGTCATAGGTTATCATGCCCTATTATATGAGCCATTGATCTAAATCGTACATTGAATTCAAACGATACTTCTGATGGATATAATCTTTTAATTGTATAAGTATATGTGTGGTTAACTTGTGTCTATCATAACCTTAATTAAATTATAATATCATTTATTTAAACTTATTTAGGTAACTATGTTATTTTGGGTGACATTTATAGCATAAGCATAATACATATATGACGTAGTGGGTAGCTTTCAACATTATATTTTGAGTTATGATATTATGCGAGACTTAAGAAGGATTGCGACTTTGAATTGGCTCATTATTATCAAGCGATATCAACTATTTATAACTTATTTACTTTTGTGTTCTTCACCTATGCAACTAAGTTTATTGTAAGAGATTTTAGAGAAATATCATGCAATCTAGAAGCAAAGAAACATGCCAGCTTTTCCTTAGAAGATTAGTTTGTAAAGTGCATAGCTCATTAATTTTATTTTTTAATTAAGCATAGAGGGAGGTAAATTGACTTAATAAAGCTACTGCAATCCTATTTTGATGCATTTTGAAGTTTTTTTGATGTAATTATTATAAAACTAAATTATCTCCTAAGGCTACAAACCAATGAAGTTTTGAGAGTTATTTCAAATTGTGAATTCAAGTAGGAGGTAAGATATAGTAAAAGAATTAATTTATTTTGATATTTTTATTAATTAATATAAAAATGTCTTAAAAATCGTTTGTAAAGTGCATATCTCATTAATTTATAAATAAAATAAAATATAGAGAGGCAATCTACAACCTCTTAAAATAAAATTACTTTGAATTATATTTTGAGTTATGATATTATGCGAGACTTAAGAAGGATTGCGACTTTGAATTGGCTCATTATTACCAAGTGACATCAACTATTTATAACTTATTTACTTTTGTGTTCTTCACCTATGCAACTAATTTTATTGTAAGGGATTTTAGAGAAATATCATGCAATCTAGAAGCAAAGAAACATGCCAACTTTTCCTTAGAAGATTAGTTTGTAAAGTGCATACCTCATTAATTTTATTTTTTTAATTAAGCATAGAAGGAGGGAAAATGACTTAATAAAGCTACTACAATCCTATTTTGATGCATTTTGATGTTTTTTTGAAGTCATTATTATAAAACAATCATCTCCTAAGCCTAAAAACTAATGAAGTTTTGAGAGTTATTTCAAATTGTGGATTCAAGTAGGAGGCAAGATATAGGAAAAAAATTAATTTATTTTGATTTTTTTATTAATTTATATAAAAATGTCTTAAAAATAGATATCATATTATGTGAGACTTAAGAAGGATTGCAACTTTGAATTGGCTCATTATTATCAAGTGATATCAACTATTTATAACTTATTTACTTTTGTTCTCTTCACCTTTCATGCTCGCCGAGGCAACCTTTAGGATCTTGTGGCTCTGCTCCCCAATTTTTTAAAGTGTATTTTCAATACCATCCAGTCTACAATCATTAGCATCTGCTCTATTTTCCAAGCAAGAAAAATTGTTGCGGTTGGCATTTATAATTTCCTCCACATTGCCAATTGCCTTGGTTAGCTCACTTAGACAGTCTAGGAGGGAGTTGAATTTTTCGGAACCTAGGGCCTGTAAAGGTTTTATTTTCCTAGCTTCATTGGCTTGCTTGAATTTTATGCCCTCGATTTCCTTTTGAATCCAGTTGAGCGCTTGTTTGAAGTTCTTTGTTCTGTTATTTATACAAAGACCTATGTCCACTTGGTGCTTTCCCTGGTTTTTGACATCCCTGGTATCAAGATTGACCCCCAGACTAACCTCTCTATCCTCAGTGTTTTTATCATCTTTTATAGCTGTGTCCTCATCCATGATGCTCTTCTGCTTCAAATCAGACCTGAGAGGTGACCTTTCTTCCACCTCCCTGCCTTTTGATTTCTGCTTTTTATGTTTTAGGCTCACCTGGGTTTGAACCTCCTTGCTGCCGGTGTTCGTATCATTGTCAGTCCCTTCCTCATTCTCATTCCAACTGTCATCCTCCTCTCTCTTTTTATTTTTATCAAACCCTCTATTTTGAAACCCAATTGCATTATTATTTGTTTATTGGTATATTAATTTGGGTTACAAAGTTGCAAAAAAGTTTAAGTCTTTCATCTACTGATTAGACACTGATTCACCTCCCCTCTTAGTGTCTTTGGGACTGATCAAGTATCTAGTAGAGTGACACTAAGACTTTTAGTCATGTTTTCTTATGTGTCCATCAAGAGAATAAAAGGATGCATGAGGCAGTTAGCTTCATACCTCCTATCTCTCATGCTAAGTCAGACTCTATATCACTTTCCAAGGATATGTCTATGGAATGGAGTATTGATCATGCAATGATTTTGTAGGGACCCTTGCTACTCACATTGTCTAAATTGATTGTTAAACTATCAAGTCAATAGTTTGTAGGAGCTGCAGAGGTTAGTGACATAAAAAAATTAGTAAGTTTTTTTTCTAATGAAATAGTCAATCTAAAGAGATCTCAAATTCCACAAACCAGACCCCCTTTCTAGCAAAACTACCAATCTAATAGGCCTGCTTATCAACAAAACCTATACTCGAATAATTGAGTTGCTCTGAATCAATCAGCTGGTCAGATAGTTCCCGTGCCCAATCCTTTGAAAATGGTCTACCCTAGCTCTAGTAAAGAGTTGAAAGCAAGACAAAATAATCTGGCAAATGATACCAACTTTTGGTGTTTTCCATGTAATAGCGTACACTCTCCGAGAAATTGTCCGAGAGGCAATCTACAACAAAAGCTTGTAGAGCAGCATTTCCAAGGCATGGTGACTGACGAGATGGCCTACGCGGCCACTAGTATGGATAATGCTTCCTTCATTACACAAATGAAGCTCATGTCAATGGAGCAGGAAGCATAAATAGCCCCAGATCATGCACTTTTCTCTTGGATGGAAGGAGAGTATATTGTGATGACTAATGACAGAGCATAATTCCCTTTTGAAAACTTTTCAAATTTACAACACAAAGAGGAAACTAATATTTTCAAATTATAACAAATGAAAAAAGAGCGATAATACTAATTTTACTGTATAATATACAACCCATGAGGTAAATGATAGAAGGTTCCTTTCAAGAAGTGTTACCACACCATCACCTTCATCTATCTGTCAACATATGGGCACACATTAAACCTCTAAAATTCCACACAAAGGCACAATAGGCAAAATAATCACTTATATTGCAACAAGAATCAATCGAGGAATCACAAACCAAGAACATAGAACCACATGGGAAACTCAATTAATTAGAAATATTATTGACAAAACATTGGCTATGATTCTAAATATAATACCTCAAGCCTCACATCTTAGAGATTATATAATCAAACATTATTTTTAAAGAACTAAATGATAACATGTCACATTACACAACAAAATGCAACTAAATATCATTTGAAATAAAATGAATCATGGAAATTTACTAGTTGAAGACTTACCAATCATGTAAGGAAACCATAATTATGTTCCTAGGAGAAGGGGAAATGACATCTAAACAATGATCAAGTACAAATGCATAGGCATCCTCTCTTACAAATAGAACATAAGCGTAAGGTGTGAAATTTTTTAAACTTAAATCCCCACCAAAATATGTTTATAGTTTTGTATAACATCAAATGAAACCTACATGAATGGTAGATAAACTAGGTGCAATCACATCTTGATTAGACAACACAAACAATTAATTTCTAGAGTGAGGAGTAGGGTGAGAACAACAACCATCTCCAATCCACTCAACACAATATACATAATGCCTAAACAATAAAGGTTAAAATTCACAAGGGGTTTGCTTACTCGGAGGTACAAGCCCCTTAGAAACTAGATCAATGAGGAGATAATTTTTAAGAAATAGAATGCTTCCCAATGCAAAAAAAATTAGGAAGAATTAGTATAATAATTTTCAGAAAAATGAAAGTTTGGGAAGAATCACCAATCCAAGGGTAGAAAAATTGCATATCAAATTTCCGTGAACATGATGAAAAATCTCACTTTCCAATGTAATCGGATACAACATCATGTCAAAAGACTACAACACGCCTAGAGGATACTACCATGTTAGAGGGAAACTATCATGAGTCCTCTAGCTTCATATATCTACATTGGCATCTTTTTGGTACAAGAATATTTACCCATTAGTGGAGTCCCAAGAATGTACTATAGTTATTTCATTATGTTGGTGGCTTATTTTGATTCAAACACTTGGCCAAAGGTTTCACCCTATCTTTTTTCTAGATCTTCATGCAATAAGAAACTAGTTAGGAGACAAAACAAAATAGTCACAACAAATAATATAATCCAAAATAATAGAACTAACCAAAAGATTGAAATGAACACTAACATTCAATTTCCAAACCACTAGCCCATGAAGGAGATAACATTCATTAGCTAGTGAGTAAACAATGGACTCCAAAACATGTTCTTTGTTCATTGTACAAACATTTCTTCAAAGATAAATTACATATGAAATGATAATTTACATGGGAAACATGCAACTAAAGCTAGATCATTCTCCACTTATGTTGTAAATTTACATTCCATTGAATAAGAGTTTCCATAACAATAAATTAAAAATAAAGATTTATTTCTTGAAAATTTGAAATTATTAGAATTAGCTAGTTTTTAACTTCAAACAACGATTGTAAACTTGACTTTAATTGAAATAAAACTCACCAAACATCAAACAAATTTAAAGAGAATTGTTTTCACAAAACATGAAACAAATTTAAAAGGAATTGTTTTAGACAATTGATGTGAACAAGTTTTGTTAAAATATTGTTTGTTCATATGAAACTTTTGACATTAACATTATAAAGTGCCCACTTTTTGTATCAATCAATTGAGTGATTACTTATTCTAATAAATTTTAGAACAAAGTGTCTAGTTATTATACTAATCAATGTCTAATTGAAACTGATCATTTTGTATCAATATTGTGACTCATATAATAAGATGACAACATACTGAATATGTTTTATGTGAATACTTCCTATGAATTTTTATTTTTTTAACTTGGCATGCTACCTATTTTCAATAATGAATTTCAAATGGAAACTTATGATTCATAGGTTTATTAGATCCCATAATACAAAATGTTTTACACGCTTATTTGGTTTTAAGATGATCTCATATAACGAATTCCTCGCAATCCCATCAGTCCAAGCTAAAAATAGAATAATACCTCAGGCAAAGCAACTTGGTAGTTTCATTCCTTTCAATAAGAATTCTATTTGAATTCATGATGTTTATTTCAGCATTTCCTTAATAAAATGGAATTAGATACATTTCTTCAAAGATAAATTACATATGAAATGATAATTCACATGGGAAACATGCAACTAAAGCTAGGTCATTCTCCACTTATGTCGTAAATTTACATTCCATTGAACAAGAGGTTCCATAACAATAAATTAAAAATAAAGATTTATTTCTTGAAAATTTTGAAATTATTAAAATTAGCTAGTTTTTAACCTCAAGCAAACATTATAAACTTGACTTTAATACAAATAAAACTCGCAAAACATCAGACAAATTTAAATAGAATTGTTTTCACAAAATATGAAACAAATTGAAAAGGAATAGTTTTAGACAGTTGATGTTAATGGGTTTTGTTAAAATATTGTTTTTCATATAAAACTTTAATGTTTGACATGATAAAGTGCCCATTGTTTGTGTTAGACCATTGAATGATTACTTAATCTAATTAATTTTAGAATAAAGTGTCTAATTTTTTTACTAATCAATGAATTGAAACTTATCATTTTGTATCAATATTGTGACTCATATTATAAGATGACAGCACACTAACTATGTTTTTGTGAATTGTTCCAATTATTATTATTATTATTATCATTATTATTGACTTGGCATGCTACCTATTTTCAATAATTTGAAATGGAAACTAATCATTCATAGTTATACTAGATCTCATAATACAAACTATTTTATACATTTATTTGGTATTAAGATGATCTCGTATAGCGAATTCCTCGCAGTCGCATCAGTCTAGGCTAAAATTTGTATATTGTATGTTTGAGGAAATTTCTCCAATATATGGCTTGAACTAATACATATAAGGATCCAATCACAATCTTCATCTACAATTATACGCATATGGATGAGAAAATTTTGCATTGGTTTCTTCGTCTCCGATATGCCATAGGACTTTGAATGCTTCGATGTCAAAGAATTTATTTGAAGCATATTTCATAGTGATGGCTTCCTTATAAATAGGTCACAATGATGCATTGAATCCCATCTCAATCTTTCTATACAAACTAATTCTTAAGACTTATCTCTCCATTTGAGTAAGTAAACATGGGAAGTTTGTTGAGCATGAAAATAAGCACATTGCTTGCCCTCATTTTCCTTATGTTTATGCTTCATGTCTCTACTAGATATGACCTGCCAAATCCTCAAAACAACAATAATACACTTACAAATATGGCAGCTATTTCACATACCTGGTGTGGTAGTTCTCCATGCCCTTCGCCACCATCACATCACAAGAAATTTGTTTCAAATGACCAGCTTACAAATATGGGGAAGATGGATATTTCAACTACGAATTGTGGTAGTTCTCCGTGCCCTCCATCACCACTGCTTGACAAGAAATTTGTTTCAGAAGACCCGCTCTCTCATAATGTCGAAGACATTCACTGAAAGCCGCTTTCAGTCCTCTTCTATTCTAATCCGTACACACTAGTCAGTCCACAAAAATAAAATGAGTTACTTTCTGTAATATTTTCCTCACTATTCCATTCGTTTACTACGTTACAATAATACATGGATTAGAATACATACATCCGTGCTTATCACAACAGCCACCTATTAGATGGTTGATCAATATTGCTAGATATATCCTGAGGTAAGTTACTAAGGAGTAAAAAACACCATGATGATGCCATATTATAAAAAAATTTAGAATATTAAAGAGTCAAATGAAGGGTTCAAATGTTTTTTGTTTTTGTTTTCAAGAATATATTTTAGGATGATGTGAAGTGAAAATTATATATAGTATGTGCAAGAAGAGAAATAAATAAGCATACATCATTAATTTCTTTCATCATTCACATGAAAATACAAACATAATGTCAAGAAGGTAAAATAAATTTGTAAATATATGATAAGTATTAGGTGAGTTGGCTACAGTGGTGGGTTTTCTCCCCATCAGTCTTGGGTTCGACTCCCTCTCGGATTTAAGAGGGATGACTGTTTACGTGCTCTAGATTCTCTCCCTAGGGGACTAGTCTCGCCTCAGTTCACCCCTTCCTGGTGCCAACTTGGAAATAAATGTAAGCCCAAGGTAAGGCAAGTTGGGTCGCTGGACTGGGTCATAGGGATACCCTTGGCGTACTGGGAAAAATAAATAAAAATGATAAGTATTAAGGAAGATAAATATATTAAATAATATTTCATGTTTGTTTATAATATGATCGATATGACCACTCATTCATATTGAAATTATTATGATAATTGAAGATAATAAATAATGATAATAATAATTAAACAAAATTTAATTTAAAGTAACGATATTTGATATGAAACATTAAATTCTACTCTTTTAAGGATCTATATTAAACTTATGTAGTTTTAATGGTATTTTTAGCTAAAAATGAGCATAAACTTATTGGGATATGTATTGAAAGTTTTAATTTTGTTGTAAATTGTGTTATCATTCATTGATAGCCTAAAGTAGTTAAGGAATTTTCAAGATCACACCATGAGGTGTTCTATGTAGTATGTAAGTTGAGATAACATTCCCATGCAATCTTATTAAGAGTTGTAATGTAAAATAGGCTAAGGTGCATAATTTTAATTAGTTAAGGAGTAAATCAAGGCATAATTATAAGAAAATATAGGTTCTTTAACGATCTTACTATGATCAAATTAAAACCTCAATAAGAATTTGCTAAGAATATTGTGTTAGTAACATCCTTGGCCTAAGAAATTTAGAGAAATATTATACAAATCCATCTTAATAGGATTGTAAATTTCAGTTTTTCGAGCTGTTTTGAAGGTTCATTTGAAGGTAGATTCAGTAATAATAGTGGTAATTGTTAAATAATTTATAAACTGGTCAGAAATATAATCCTTTTGTATATATTTATAATTGAAATAAATAATGTTTATAATCAAATGGGTCCCTTTAATATTGAGAGAGTCGCTCATATATGGTTTTAAAAATTGTAGATTTAAGTGAACACTAGAAAACTCACCTACAAAAGTAGTAGGAGATAATTTTAGCTTACCTTTAATTTAGTACTAGAACTATTGGAGATTCAATATGGAATGAGACCAATGCTTAGTAATAAAGGAGGTTATTCCTCTCTTGAATGGATATTGAGAATATCCAATAAGTACCTAGAGACTAGATAACTTAGAGGGATAAATATTTGATCTTGAATAAGGGGCTTAGTTATAATTACCAATAAAAAATTGTAAAGGTTAGGTTAAATATTAGTTAAAGGGGTTTCTTCAAAATTGTAGGATCATAAATTATATCCATTAACAATTTCATAGTAGGTTTGGACCTACTTTCGTGGATGTGTCTAATTTATGTCTTTTTTTTCTCACTTTCAAGATTGTTTCAATAGACTTGGCTCATTCCCCTATTCGTGACATTTTTGTGGATCATTTTTTTAGGACTAGGGGGTTGGATACCCCTATACAAGCAATGTGAGCTCAAATTTTGAAGAATGAAAGTTGGCTTTTTAAATAGAAAGAATTTACCCTTTGTTGTTAGCCTTTACCAACAATTAATTTTAAAATAAATAAGTTGCATATAAAGACAACTCCCTCTCCCATTTAAAAACCTGGTTCTCCTAATCAAGTCTCACAAGCACATTCAGTCAAGCAATTTAAGCATATATATTTGCATTCAAGGTGTAAATAATTTGACTATAAAAAATTATTACAACAATCATGATCAACTACATTGTGTTTCTCCATGATGATAGAATTCATTAACATGTAGAACTACAATCCATCATATTGAGCCTTGTGTGAGATTCCATGCCAAGGGTTCTTATTTGAGGTATCATTTTATAATCAAGCATTTGCAAGGACACACACTCTTTTCATCATCATAGCTATTATGAGGTTGGGAAAACTAAAACAATGTTTCACTTACACAAGCCCTTATACATCAAAACCATTTTTCTCCATCTCTAATGTGTGAAAGTTTATATCCAATCGCAAAAGTTTTACAAGAGTGTAAAGAAAACAAATTGTATAAGTTGAAAAATATCGCGAATAGATAGAAGACCCTTAAAATAATTCATTGGTTGTCCTTGTCCTATTGTTTTAGGCTGGAAATTTCAGAGATAGTGTTTTAAAACCTCTTGACTACATTCCTGATCACCTTCTTTAGTTTTGGAAACCTTAAAACTAGGGGACTTATTACCCATTTGTGACAATTTCTACCCCAAATTCCTAATATAAGTTATTTTCTAAGTTTTTTTTCTAGATCTCACTTATTGTGTTTCTATTCTTTCTATATCTATTTTTTATTGCTGAAATACATTATTTTTCTATCATTAACACTAGATCTCATACAAACACTTCACAATGTAAATTCCATTACAACAAAGTAACAAAATCCTAGTTTGTAGCTCTCTTTTTAGAACTGTAGCTAAACTTATTTTTGTTCTAATGTTATGTAGGGAAATTTTAGATAATACTTTGCACTCATATGCCTAGCATCTCATTTCCTTCCATATCATTTCCTTTCTAATACTCCTCTATGCCATAAACTTAATTGTCTATTGTAGCACCCCCTTTTTGTATAATTTTATGAAGATCACCTAGGAAATAAAAATTCTTTCTTGGTTGTGTAATCTATGATACTATTGACATAAAGTTCACTAGCATGTGAGGCCTTCATTTATTCATGATCCACCTAACATAACATAAATTTATATCCCTATGACTCCTTGTGAACATGGATCCTAGTAATTATCTAAGGATCTTATTGTTGAATGCCTGGAAAACTGGGGGGAGGGGGGAGTGAATCAATTGTCAATTAAACTTTTTAATTCTTTCATAGATCCGAAATAACCACCATATGAATTATTTACCATGAGCAGATGTAAACATAAAAGCAATCATATCCACAAAGAAATCATACACAATGAACACTAGATATGACGTGGAAAACCCAAGAAGGGAAAAACCATAAAGAATGTTATCTCTCAATATATAACACCTGTTAGAGTGTCACTAGTTAAGGTAATTTTTACAAAGGGTGGATCACTACGCAAATGATCATTGCCTAGAAAGGCTTATTGCCGAAAGAGAAAGAAAGAAAAGAAAATCCATCACTATGGTACAACTGCCACAAACAATAATGCCATAATAGCCTCTGGTGTTTAACAACACACTGCACACCTTTGCACAACTTCTCACATCAAACATCAGTCCAATTTATCTTTTCAATCTCACATATCTTCCATACATCATTCATTTTGATCATAATTTAGTTATATTGTCCACATTTACTACATAACCTTTCAAGTCAACCAAACATTATATGAAATAGGTCAACACTAAGAATTCTCAGGGTAGAAAGGAATTAGGAGTGGACCATACGACAACATATTTCATCGGTTAGATCAATATTTTACACATCCATCACAATGCCACAAAAAATATTGTTACACAATCTCCAATACTAGATTAGACCGGACCCAAAATAATAATTTTGAACTAAGCAAAACAAGAAATGAGTTCAAGAAAACTAATTTTTGTTCTAATGTTATGTATGAACTCTGGATCACACTTGTTTTGTTAGGGAAAATTCTTAATGAATAAAATTACAATCTAGAGAATGATGAAAATAAATTAATAAAACTAGCGTAACTGAATATGGCAACCAACTAATTTTAATTAGAGTTATCACACATCATATAACAAAGTATCAAGGAATCTTGAAATAAAGAAAAAATGAAAAGATGTACCCTTTTTTTATAATTGATAAATTGTTAGTTAATATTTAGATAATTTTTTAATCACTAATTATAATCAATATCTCTTATATTAGATGGAAGCAAAGTTAAGAATTTTTAAGTAGTTTAATCTCAAAATTTGGTAGATTAATCTTGAAACCCATTGGTTTTGATTTTGAGTAGAACATATTTGATCTTTCATGTGAATTTAATATATATGGTATGAATTTGTTCCAATAGAATGTACACCTTAAAAATATGTTCATCTATTTATTTGTAGTAAATGAATACATGAAGGAAATGATTATAAACACATTTAATAATATTATCAATGTCATAGGTTATAATGCCCTACTACATGAGTTATTGATCTCAATCGCACTTTGAATTCAAAGATACTTCTGATGATCCATTAATTGTACTAGTCTATGTGTGGTTAACTTGTGACTATCATAACCTTAATTAAATTATAATATTATTTATTAAGCCTTATTTAAGTAACTAGGTTATTTTGGGTGACATTTATAGCATAAGTACAGAACATATATGATAAAGTGGGTAGTTTTCACCATTATATTATGGGTAATAATATTATGTGAGACTTAAGAAGGATTGTCACTTTGAATTGGCTCATTATTATCATGTGAAATCAACTATTTATAACCTATTTTATTTTATGTTCTTCACCTATGTAACTAATTTAATTTTAAGAGGTATTAGAGAAATATCACATGCAATCTAGAAGTAAACAAACATGCCAAATTTTCCTTAGAAGATTAATTTGTAAAGTACATATCTCATTAATTTTTAAAAAAAAATTAAATGTAGAGGGTGGATAAATGACTTAATAAAGCTACTATAATCCTCGTTTGACACATTTTGAAGGAATTATTATAAAACTAAATTATCTCCTAAGGCTACACACCAATGAAGTTTTGAGAGTTATTTCAAATTGTGAATTCAATTTGGAAGTAAGATATAGTAACTAGACCATACCTTACAAATTAGAAAACCTAAAACATATATACATATCTAGCCATATAAATATAGATATAATGGGTAAAAATGGTAGGAGAGTGCTACAAAGATAAATCAAACCTTCATAGCTTGTGCAGGAGGATCTTTGCAGGATTTGAAGACTATTTGAGCAATGAAGGCTCTTAGAAGTGTTGGTAGGTTCTTTGAATGTTTTTGAGTTGTAATAAGGTCTTTCAAGACCATTCATTTTGTTTTGATTAGCCATGTAAGTCTTTGATGCCATTTTGTAGTGTGAACTCCATAGGACCCATTTGGTCAACCATGGTCAAATGATATCCAAATTGCCTAAATGATTCAAGAAATGTATTTTGGCTTCTTTGTGGCCTATTTTTCAGCTTTATTATGTGTCCTAATAACTTACATAGGCAAAAGTAATAAGTTGTCAAGTTGGATGACAACTTTTGTTGTTAATTTGTTGTCAAATTGTAACTAATCTCCCTCCAACGGCTACCTAATTCATATTTCAATTGGAGTCAGTTGAGGAGGTTGGATAAACCTTGTTAAAATCCGTACAGGTTGAGAAAAATGATGATGATGAATTTTCGATGTAAGACAGTGATCAGATTTCAATACACTTAGAAATTTCCATAAATTTTTTGTAACAGTGCTTTGTACATACTCCGTGTGTAATATAAATCATTGGTTTGAGTAGGAATATGTGTTGATGATCATTTGGATTTGATTTGGTAGGAAAATATTGGGTAATAAGCGAGATATTTGCATTTTTGTAATAGGAGTTCTGAAAACCTTCCAAAAGTAGGGTTTCTAAGGAAATGTCTTCTTAACCGCACATTCCTCTAGCTAAATTGGATCAAAAGCATAGGAATGGGAGGGGAGACAATTTAATTTTATATTCTCTAAGTTTATAAGTGGTCCATTGAACTGTTTGATTTTGGGATCATGCCCTAGGCTAGGCATCCTTATGTGACTAGCCCTTTTTGACTACTAAAAATTGTGCAGTGGTAAAACTAAGATAGTTGGACCCTATATGACTATGGATTTTATGTTTTGGGATGTGTGAAATTTTTTTAATCCATTGGTGTCTTCTGGTTAGACCTTTGGGGTGTGGTTTCTTTGTAAAAGTGGCCTAAAAACCCTTTTAGCCCTCTTGTACTGGTAGCGTTTGACCCAGTAAATGCAAGAGTTGGGTTTTTATATTTGGTAGTGTTTCGTGAAATCATTGGAGACATCAAAAATTATCAAGATTATTTGGTATCCTTAGGAGGATTTCTATGTTTTTCCTTAAAATTTCAAAACATGTCTGCTAGGAGTAGGTGTCTTATTGATTGCAATCACCTTGATGGCATCTGTATAAGAAAAAGGGTGATGTTTGGGTTGTAATAATTGTTCTTTGGGTTAGTTAAGTTTTTCTATAGGGTCCACACTTGTTTGGAATGTTGGTTGTGTTATAAACGAAGTCAACCATAGGTGGCGACATGAGAGTTGGTGTCAAGAATAGTCTTGATGTGAGAAGTTGTATCTCCATGAGTTATTCATGGATATTGTGGGATCCCGTTGAAAGAAGGGGGGTGTAGAGGAGTCTTTTCATGTTGTTGTCATGATTGTCCAAGAATCCATGTGGATGTTGATACCTTAGTTGAGGGTCTAGTGGATTGAGTTTGTGTGAGAAGCCTTTGTTCCTTGGGGCTCTGCATCATATTTGTATTAGAGAAAGTTTGATCATTGGAAAGACAAATTTTCATGTATGTTAGCAGAGGAGAGCGAAGAAGATGATATCATAATTCCTCGAAAGGGAATGTTCATAGAGGTGGCTAGGAAGTTCCAAGAGATGGAAGAGATGATCAAGTCTAGAGTCAAAGAGCCACTCAAGGCTGAACAAAAGGCAATGAAGAAAGGAAAAGGGCCAAGTGAGGAGACTAGTGAACAAGGGGAACAAGATGATGAAGAAGAAGAACCCCAAAGACAAGAGCCATAGATACTTACTGATCAAAAGCCATTCATTATTTTTAGTGCAAGGATCTATTGTCCTTTAATGGAGAAAGACTTATTATTTAGTCAGAAAGTGTAAGAAATGCCAAATTCATATAAACTTGATACATGCAATAGCACAAGAACTACAACCTATTACAACACCATGACCTTTTTTCCAATGGGGACTTGACCTTGTGGGTAAAATCCATCCATCGTCATTAGGCCTCCATACATTCATTATCACTTCCATTCAATACTTCACAAAATGGAACAAAGTGGTTCCATTAACACAAGTCACCGACAAGAAAACTGCATCTTTTATCCTAAATTATATCATATGCCAGTACAGTGTTCCCATGTCCATTGTCATAGATACTAGTCTTCCATTCAAAAAATAGGATGTTTGCGAACTTTGTGAAAAATTCCATATCCAGCACCAATTCTCCACCCTATACTATCCACAAGGCAATGGTCAAGTGGAAGCTTCAAACAAAAATAACCTCAAAATCCTAAAGAAAATGGTCAATGATATTGGTCATGATTGGCATATTCCTCTGAATCTTGCACTATGGGTGCAATGAATTAACATTTGAACCCCTACAAGAGAAACACCATATTCACTTGTTTATGGAGAAAAATATATCATACCTATTAAGGTTGAGTTACCATCCTTGTGAGTATCACTGCACAATTTAATCGATGATGAGGAATACTGAGTCTCATGTCTTTAATAATTGGAATTGTTAGATGAGAAGGGAAAATATTCCTTCAACTACCTTAAAGAATATCAGCAATGCATGAGTAGAAACTGCAATCATAGAGTCAAACATAGATCATTTGAAGTTGGTGATCTTGTTCTCAGAGAAAATCCTCGCAATCAACCAAACAAGGAAAATAGAGGAAAATTTGAATCAAATTGGCTAGGCCGCTATGCAATTACAATAGTCTTTGGGTTAGGGGAATATTAATTGGCTACTTTATAGGGGGAAGCACTCTCAGATCCAATCAATAACATGCATCTCAAGAAGTTCCATACATAGATGTTTAGAGTATCAAGCTCACACATATTTAAAAAAAAAATCAAAAACATTTTGAAAAAGTGCTGAAAAAAGTACAAAAAGATTCAAAATCAAGAAAATAGTAAAGATAAATCATTTGTACAAACAATGGAAACCACTTAGGTGGAGCCTTAGACAAGTACGATGGTGAAAAAATGGAAAACAATTTCATACATAAAGGATTTGCTCTACCATCTTTCAGATTCAATGATCAAATCCTT
This sequence comes from Cryptomeria japonica, assembly GCF_030272615.1. Lineage (NCBI taxonomy): Eukaryota > Viridiplantae > Streptophyta > Pinopsida > Cupressales > Cupressaceae > Cryptomeria > Cryptomeria japonica. The sequence continues at coordinate 235,259,881 of NC_081413.1, read as the reverse complement.
TCATCCACCCACAATGTTTCATACTTTCCATGGCTTGTTATTGATCTATGATTAATCTATGTCCTACAATACAACCATCGTACTTAGCACCTACACCTAACTAGGCACAACTTTCCTTGATATGATGATGTGAGTGGATCTTGAATATCCATGGTTTACATAACTACTTTATTGTAAAATCCCAAAGCATTTGAAAAATATCCTGAAACAATCCAAAAACATTTGAAAAAAATCCTAAAATAAAACCAACAACATTGGAAAAATAAATAAATTAGAAAAACTATAAAAATCCAAAAACATGACAAAAACAAATTGAAAACATTGTAATAAAATAATTCTTGTTCACACAAATTTTCGATTAGACACAAAAACAAACCAAGCCCGCAAATCAAATACTCAAACAAGACAAACTATCAATTAGTCGACCAAGTGCAATGCTCTTGGCATAACATCAAATAAATATCTTAACAAGGATGCATCATTCCTTATAACAAGACATGGTGACACATCTTTTGGCAAGAAGATTATTTGGTTGTTTAACTATTGTTAGTACTATTGCATTTTACCAATTTATATCATGGTCCTATGCTACTCAAGGATATCCACAAGCTATTATAGTGGCTAGGATGGTTCATGGTACCTTTTCTTTGTTTTCTATTTGGAGATTATTTCAATGAAGTTCTGGGGCAAATACTAATGGTTTCTATGTGGGAAGTTCATAAGCTATGAGATCCTAAGAAAATATACATAATCATGGATCACTATGGCTTATTGACTACAACATATACCTTGACCATAAATATATAAACCAAAATGGAGGGGAATATTCCATGTTTGCAATCTATCTGTTTATAGGTGTAAAATCAACCTTGGTTTTCAATACCTTAGTCACGATCATTACTAAATATGCTCAATGATGAAATAAGCACTATGAAAGGCACAAGATCCATCAATTTCATTTGATATGAACATATCCTACTATTTCATTATGTTGCATTCAATCCATGGAAAAATCCATATCGGTGCATATCATTCATACATCATAATTATGACAATTGATACTCTATTCGATCCTCTTCAAAAGTGTAGCCTTGAGCTCAAGGATAGGGTACTAGGTCCTCCACACCTTCTATCTAAAACTGACCCTCCCTCACCCTCCCTATCTAGGTCATCATCACTACATACTCTATATCATGTGCCTCAAAGTGGTCAAGCCAAGTACATCATAGTCCATCTCTAAAAGGTAGGACTACATAGCTTGTGTCATCTAGGTCATCTTGTATGCACAAAAAGTTACTGTGTCAACCATTTAAACCAAACTATAAATTGGTCAAACAATCAAACATAGTCCAAATAGACAATTACATCAATTGTCTAAGTCTCAATAGGTCAAATTGACTTGAAATTACTTAGACTTTATCCTATTTCAGTGACAATTGACATCAACTATCATGCTTTGACTAAAACTAGGGCAATTCACACAATTGCACTAGACTATCCAAATAATTGCACTAAAACTATATTGATTAATTGCACATCATCAATCAGGTGCACCTCAAAATACTACATTTGTACCATATCCCTTGCATGACCTAGGGTAAGAGTAACTATTAGCTTCCACTTCTCCTTTGTTTCTCACCATTTGTGCCCAACTCATCCTTTCTTGCTTGTTCCTTCTCCATTCAATCCAAAATCCTCCATTCTACCATGCCTAATGAACTTGGAAATTTTTGAGAGATCACTCGAATTTTCTAAAGCTTCTCATCCAATCTCTTGAGGGGACATACCTAACCACCAACCTAATGCATGCCAGGACATGTGCCTTATTTGTTTTTCTTTAAAATGATGTGATAAACTACACCATCTCAAAGAGGGGCAAATGTAGGCACCCCTTTTTGTCCACTTAATTCAATAGATATTTGATTATTTAACCATCATTCAAGTATTAATCAAAATAATATTTAATTGATTCACACCGACCCTCTTCTCTTATTAATTAAATAAATTATTCAATTTATTTGATTTAATTAAATTAAATATTAATTAAATAAACAAAACATATTTGTTCAATTAATTTATTTAAATCCCTCTATCCCCCTCTCTCACATTTAAATAAATAAATATTTATTTGAATCCCCTCACCCACTTGCATTTTCTAGATAATGCAAGTTGCACACAAACCTTCCCATTAATCATTTCTAAACCCCCTATGAATAGCCTAATCACCCTCTAAGTGTTTGCACATTCCTAATCCAAGGGGTTAAGAAGAGGTCACTTCTCAAACCATTAAGGCTCTTAGAAAGTGTTCAATGCCTTTTCCCTTCCATAAGCAAGCCCACATGGGCTTTGACCATCTTAAACCCCACTTTAACCTTTGCACATTTCCCCAACCCTTGGTTAAAGGCTTACCCATTAACCCAACCATCCATGGTAACCCTCAAGTCCCTTCAAGCCTTAAAGGCTTTGACCATTCTAACTCCCCTTTAACTCTTGCACATTCCTCCAACCTTGGGTTAAGCACAAATCCATCAAGTCAAGCATTAATGGCTTCCTTCAAGTCTTCAGTATTTAATGCTTTGTCCATCCCCTCTCAATTTTTCCCTTGTTGACAATTTTCAACATGTGATTGCTTGAGGAAGAGCACAAGGATTGAGAATCATGGAATCCTCAAGCAATCCTAGCCCTTCTTAAGCAAAAACAATCTCAACCCTCCATTGCCTCATTTTCCCTATAAATAGAAGTCTTTCCCTCATTTTTGAGAACACACATGCTAGAGTTATCCATATGCATTGATATTTTAGGACTTGAATTCTTTTTTAGGAAGGATTGGTATCATAGCTCTTGCACTAGTTGGAATTGCTATTGGGCATCCAATACTTCATTTTACATCTTAATTCAAGACTCCACTATCATCAAACAACTCCAAATCTTCATTTTCCATCTTGTGTGAGTGCTCAAGCTTAGAGTAACATTCATAGCAACAAGATCTTGAAGAGGAGGAGCACAAGGAAGTGCAAAAGGCATTGAAAGCACATGGGGAATTGTTATGTTCATTTAGTTGTTTAGTTTCCTCATTTGTTTATTTGCTAATATTTCTTGATATGTTTAGAAATGGTTTGAGTTTGTTATGCTTATGGTTAGACACATTTTATAAATGAATTCATGATTGATTATCCTTTAACTCCATTTTTATAACATCAATTACTACATGTAAAAATTCTTAAAATTAAACTAAGGAGTAAAACTTGTTTAGTGCGAGGAATAACCTTCAGATGGAGATGAAAGTGTTGATGGGTGCAAAGATTCATCCTCCTTCATATTTTAAAAGTTGTGGCTCAGATGTTTTGAAATTTTTTCTTTTTTGATTCTTTACCATTGTAATTTTTCTGTTTACAATGCATGAAAAATGCATAAATTATGACTCAAGACTGAGAAAATCATGGACATCTTTAATTTGCTCAATAATCTTTTTGAGAATGTATCTTTTGTTGTGGTCTTGATGCGTGTACATTTGTAACTCTTAGCTTTGCCTCCTAATTGTTCTAAGTGATAGTTTTGTTTGATCAAGTTTTGCAGACCTAGATTCTCTCTTGCGAATGTTTTACCCTTTTGGGATTATCATATGAAATTATTCCTATGGTTTTAAGGGAATTGTTTAACAAACATTTTCATTTCTTGCAATCTTTTATCCTCATTACATCATTCCTTTGCATATTGTGGAGTGCCAAATATAAAATGATTTTTTTCTTCTTCTTTGTTTTGGTTTGTTTTGTTTTTTCGAATTTTATTACATTTTCCTCAAACTTTCCCATAGCCTGATTTGATCTTCTTTCTTGCATTATTCTTGAAGATTGTGGAGGGAATTGGTATATTATTTCTATTAACTAATTGTTGTATTTTCATTAAACTCATTTTTTAGTTCACAAATTTTATTTTAAGGCCTTCTAAACCATTTCTTAAAGACATTTTAATCTTCTTTGTGTACCACTTGTGTATTTTAGTTCACAAAATGATGGGTCCCATTTTCCATGGAATAAATGGGGCATGTTGTGAAACTTCACAAGAACTTGCCCCCATCAAGATAAATTAGATAGTTTTAGTTCATGCAATAAAATAGATCCAAATCCAATACCTATCAAATACACTCAAATAAAGATTATTTTATCACTCCACTAGTTCGATATTAACCTTCATGAAATCTCAGTTAACTTCTTGATTGTGTGCAAGTGATTCATTCCTTCCATCAAGATATTATAGGAAGTTCAATAATTTGTTAGACTACATATATATGATCTTTCCTCTAATCCAACCATGGATAGAGCCTTGCAACGAGTCAAGCATCCATAGCCGAAAAAGGTTATCTCTACCAATATTCCCAAACATTGCTCCATTGCTAGTCAAGCATCTATTACCCTGGTAGAGTTGATTGGATAGCCTGATATTTATGGACACATAGACACACATATTCCTTTTGTACTTTTTTTTTTGATATTTCATTGAGGCTCATTTAATCCCATTTTGCAGGCATTGAAGCTTGCTTCCAAGTTGAATACAATAGTGGCAGCGAGGATGATCTTTAGGTTTTTCATCTAAAAAAATATTAGCACTACTTATAACATCCCTAAAAGACTCTAATATGGTATAAAATGTATAGATTTTTTTAGCTAGTCATCCACTTAGTTAATACTATGAAAAATGTGATTTACTCAACAATCCTGTTCACTTGGCCTTTAATACATATAGATGAAAATCTATTGCCTCATTTATTGCAATAAACCTTGATGTAAGCCTATCATTAATGATAATAATTATTCTTCTAGCCTTGGTACTGGTGTGCTCATGTGAGCAGGTTTTGGTGTGATCACGCCTACCAATATTGGACGCATCTATTCTAGCTCCAAAATGACAATACGGATTGACTATCATGCCTACCAATATTGGACGCGTCTATTCTAGCTCCAAAATGACAATACGGATTGACTAACATGCGTGTTAGTCATGCGTTTTACATCGTCAATTTTGCAATTAATGACTGCAATTGACTAACTTGTCGCTAACACGCCGTATGAAAGGTCCGTTTTGTTGACAATGCTATTTATCTCACTAGTGGGTAAGGCAATTGGTATTTTTAGGTCCTATTACATCACAACATCTTCATCGAGTTTTCAAGATGGATTCTAATTTGGTCAAAATGATTGTTGAATGTATTTTAGAGAATGAATTTATGGTATAGGATCAATTTTTCCATGGCTTCCCGATTCTTGGTATCTTTGCCGGATTTAGGTGAACATGAGGATGACATATCGATCCTATATACTGTGCTACTAAATGATGATTTTATTGGTGGTTTGGATGTAGTTTTGGAAGTAGCCTTGCTAGGCTATGGAGTTCCCATGCCACAAGACATTGAAGCTTTTTGGGTATTAGAGACCCCTATTCAACTCTATCAATTCCTCGAAGGATTTTGGGATACCACTATAGAAGAACATGGGGAGAAATCACACTGAGCATGCCACTTTCTCAAAAAAACCCTAGGTATAATTCTTGACATGTGGTCCCTAGGAAAAAATAAATTCATAATGTGGATTATGCTCTTTGATAGGCTAACTAATAAATGACCCTTATTCTCAATGAAATTTTGATTTAAATATTTACTGTTCATATCTTGCCACAATGGGTACCTCAATTTTGACATGATCCGTATTTATAAGCTCTTTTGGGGACCACTGGAAATAAATCTTATTTTGGAATTATACTTTACATTTTGCATATTAATTCAAATCTACTTTTTTCACCTTCCATAATTCTAGGTGTGAATTACTTGTGTTAATTTGTAACAAGTTAAGCTTTGTTTTTAGACTCAATCACTTACCTTTTAATAACTATGTTTAACAATAGTTAAAATGTTACTATAGATATTTTTACACAACACCTTGAGTATTTATACCTAATGTACCTCATGATATGTACAAATTTTGTAATGTTTACCACGTCTATAATTATGTATAATATATATTATATAATATATAATATATAATATTGGGTGGCTGCAAGAAGTTGAGTCCCACTTTTTGCCAAAAAGTGGAAGTGTTTTATCTGTTTTTCAAAATTTCTGTCGATTGATGTCAAAACTTGATACACTTGGAGATTGAATCTAAAAAGACTTTAGTAATAGAAAATTTAGTGCTCGGAGTCTACATTTCAAATATGTAATTTATTTTAATACCCACCAACTAGAAATTCCTTTTTAGTAGGCATGTTTAAAAACCAGTTTTTCAAAATGCCTGTTTCAGGACCATACCACACATGTGTACGACCACCCTTTTTTGATGCAAATAAATGAATTTTTGCAAATCCTTCTGGGAAATGATACCTAAGACACCAAATATTGATGAGAATATTGTTTCTTATTTTTTTATTGAATATATATTTTTTTATTAATTTTTAACCGACAATAAAGTATATTTTCAAAACATCGGGTGTACGACCACCATAATTTGATGAAAATTTTATATTTTTCAATTTTTTTTTTAATATTCAAAAGAATTGTATGTAGATCGATGTCATATAATTTATTTTTTTAAAATCCTAAAAACAAAAAAGTTATTAAAGTTTTAGTGAACCTTGGTATTTTATGTTTAGGTTCCACTTTTGATTAATAAATTATACAAAAATAGTAAAAATAATCTTATCACTATAAAATTTACATTTTTGAAATCGGGATGCTAAAAACTCTAATGGGTTTTTGTTTCGTCAAAAAATTCAATTAGAAACGCCCTGAAAAAATTAGGCCAAGGTAGGAATCTGATGTCGTTTTTTACCTTAGTCACTTTTTTGGAGGTCCAAGCATAGGCTTGGTGGGACCAAGCCTATCCTGAAGCAAAAAAAAATGCTAAGGGTTGTTTCCCACCCCTAATTTTAACAAAGAGGTGCCTGTTTTTTAAATTCAAAAAATGGGCACCCATTTCACTTTGTACCATTGAAAGCAAAATGAGCACCCGATTATAAAATGGGCACCTGTTTCTTTAAATAACGTGCATCCATTTCTGAAAAGATCCATTGAGCCATAATTTGGCCCACAAGCACAAATCCCAATGATTGAATGATTTTTCAATCATTGCCTGACAAGTACGATCTGCAAAGAGAATGTTTTGATTAATCATTCTCTTTTTTTGTCTTATTGTCGATTTGGTAAGGAGATCGATTCGAATTCAAAATTTAGTGTAGCCATGGGATCAAATCAACATAGGAAGAGGCAAAGGAAGGTTCTGAGAACTGAGGAGATTGCAGCAAATAGTGAGAAGGAGGCAATACATCAACTAGAGAGAAGATCAAGAATGAGACAAGGAGCTTCAAGTTCCACAATCATTTTAGAAGAAGAGAAAATCAATGAGACCATAAATACTGACAAAGGAAACACAATAGAACCATTTAATTCAGGTGCATCCTCTAATCCATTATAGGATACATGTATGTCATCACAACCCTATGTTTTTTCTCATGAAGAAATTGGTGATTTAGTAGAAGCAGGTTACTTATTAAATCAAACGCCAATTGAAAATCAAACCCCAAATGAAAATAGAAGTCAAGTTGAAACTGAAATTGAAATCCAAATTGAAACCCCAAATGAAACTAGATCTCAACTTGAAACTGAAATTGAAACCGAATTTGAAACTCCAAATGAAATTGGAAATCCACCTGCAACTAAAACCAATAATGTGTATGTCGACATGGAAACACCAATAGAAAATGAAACATGTTTGAATGATAATCAAACGAATGAAAATTTTGAAATTAAAAGTGATGTACTAGACAGCCTTCCTGGCTTGGTTTCATGGAGACAGATTAGGACACATGCAAATAGATTGTTTAGACGTTTTTTTTATAATAAGAAATTTGGGTTTCAATGTCAATTAATGGTACAACTAATTAAAATGACTAAAATGTGAAAAGTGATGAAGAAGTTAGGCTTTTATGTCAAACCCAAGAAGAAGGATGAGTCTTTAAAACAAGTTGTATTGACTGTTGAGCTAACACCTTTGATACAATCGGAAAGAAAAGTCATTCTAAAAATTAAAAAAGTAGCATGATGGGCAATAACAACAACTTTAGTAAGCCAAACAACTTCTAATAAAAGAATGATGAGTAACATAAGTGGATATCTTAATATTCATCTTAAAACTTTGTCAAGAGCTGTAAAAAGAAGAGTTAATTTTGAAAGTGATCTGGCAAACAAATTGTGGACTTTTAGTGGTAGACTACCAAGGTCTGATATGAAACCTACTAGTGAAGTCAAAAATTTGATCGAAAAATTTTGGCACGATAATACGAGAGTATCACGTAATGTTAGAGATGTTCTTAAATTAAGAGTTGGGTCAAAAATTCGCGATCCACATCCAAAACACCTATTGGACATGACTCAAACTGAATTGTACAATTTATTTCTAGATGATAAGGTGTTGACTATTAACTTTTGTCAAAGGTCTTTTGAAAAGTGTAAACCTTGGTATGTTCGAATTAACAAGGAAAGAGTCACATGTTGCAAAACTCATGTTCAATTTCGCTACCATTATGATGCATTTCGATATATACGTGTTACCATGCATAGTAATGGAATGTTCCAAGAATGTGGTATAAATATACCACCTGAAACTATAAAGGAGTTTATATCAAGTTTGTTTTGCAACCCACTAAATGAGCAAAATTTTCTTTTCAATGCATGTGTTTTCGGTGTATGTGATATATGTGGCAATCTTGCATTGTTGGATGAATGTTTGCATGAAAATCTTTCAAATGTTTTTGGACAAGAATTAGTTGATGATAAGAGATTTAAAACTGTTGAGTATCCATTGAAGGATGGAAAGGTTGGAAGATGGTGCGATCTAATCACTTAAAATGTTAGTGTTCATGCATTTTGAGTGTGTTTAACATATTTAGGTATGATGATACTCTTAAATAATTTAGTGCAAGTATCAATTTTTGTCCATATTGTCTATAGGCATACACCAGATAGTACATAAGAGGATCACAAAATTTTGAGAGAGTACCATTTCTATATGAGTGATAATAAATTACACTCATCTGAGTTTGTCCAATATTGCTTCAAGACCTTTTTTCAAAATTTGAGGGAGAGATAAATTCAGATGACACAACATCTAATATGGTCTAATAATTGCATAGGGCAATTCAAGAATGCTAGAATATTTTATTGGTTGAGTAGGATTCATAAGAAAACTAATAGCGAACACAAGTGGAGTTGTTTTGAGGCTGGACATGGGAAAGGAAAACATGGTAGTGCCGGTGCATGTGTTAAGAGAGCCCTTTGCAGAGAGAAACTCAAATTTGAGGAAAACGCTAAGTTTAAAAATGCAAGTGCAATTGTGGATTGGTATAGTGCAATTTTATCCACAGGATCAATTCAGAACTCTACAATTAGATGTTTCTTTTGTCTAATTAAAGATGAGAATATCCCTCCAAGATATGATTGTGATACAATCAATGGGTCAGCTAGATGGCATTCATTTAAGAGTTCTAATTCTAACACTTGGACTATATGGACTAGAGAGATTGCATGTTTTTGCCAATTTTGTGTTGCAAGTGAATGGGAAGAATGCAAGAATATGGAATGGGTCGAAGAATGACAACACAAATCCTCAACACCTAGTGAGACACAATATCAAGATGTTAGAAGAAATGAAGACCCAGATCATGCATTTGCATCAGAAGATTATGATCTTGTTTCAAACCTCATACAACTTGGTAATTTAATTCAATTTCTTGTTTATAACTTTAAATTATACATTTTTATGTATTGTCATATAATTTATGATTGTATTTGAATTATAAATTCTAACAAGTTTTATTTCTACATGTACTTAAATTTGTTTTCTAGGATGTGTATGTTGTTGTTGCACCTGAGGATAATGATGAGTAGGTTGAGTATTGGCTAGCTAGATGTGTAGAACCTAAGAAAAAGTTGATATGTGATCAAGTAGATGATGATGGTTTTCAGTATCTAGTTGGGTCTGTTGTGGTAGTTGGTACATGACTACACAAATAATTAACAAGAAGGAATGGCTTACCAGCTTATGAAGATTACCAATCAGAAAAGAAGATTATACACTATTCTCATTTGGTGGTGGAAACAAACATCAAATTAGAAAGATACAAAGGTAGACCTGCTAATAAGGTGGACAATTTCAGTAGAAGAGCATGAGGCAATCATAGACGCATTGTAGAAGAGAGAGGATGTAGATGGTACATTAGGTTGAATCAAATTTATATGCATGTAAGTTTGTGTTACTTGTGTGAACTCTTTTATATTTAATCATGATAATTGTTTTTCTTTGTCCCTTTAACACTGTATTTGTCTATATTTGATACAATTTTGGTTTCATAAACAATATTGTATTAGTTATCTTCTTCTTAATGTTATTTGTGCACATTGTAATTGAGTTACATTCATTCTATTTTTTTATGATATATTTATTTTATCACAATCTCTTCATAGATTAATTGTAAGTTCTTGATTTTATTATTATTTTGAGAATAGGATGTTGTTGTAAATTGGGATAATTATTTTATTTAATTATAAACTATTGCACTATAAGATGATCAACCACAATGTTAAAATATAAAGTCATAAATAGATCATATATAATTACTAGAGGGCACCAAATCACAAAACAACATCACATATATATAATCACTAAGGGGTGCGAAATCACATAACAAGACCTGATATCATAATAGAAATGAAATGACATAATAAAAAGTCCTATATATAATCACATAACAATTCTTGATGACATAATAACAAGTCTTCAAAAAATAATAATAAGGAAATTACATTAAAACAAGTCCAAATAACATAATAACAAAACAACATCACATACATAATCACTAGAGTGCGCCAAATCACATAACATGACCTAATATCATAATAGAAATGAAATGACATAATAAAAAGTCCTATATATAATCACATAACAACAAGTCCTATATATAATCACATAATAACAAGTCTGAGGATAACATAACAAGTGTCATCATAAAAAGTGCATAATACAATAACATGGCATGATCTAAAATATATAATCTAAGAACTCGTGTGCATCTCATCTACAGTCCTCTTCATTCCATGTAAAGGTATCAGTGTCTCCACCCTCCTATGCACTATCAGTGGCTCCACCCTCCTATACATTATTGAAAGATTTTACATGAGAAGAAGATTTAACATGAGAAGAAGTTACTTGCATAATTCACTTATAAAGTAATTAAATACTAAAACTTTAAAATAAATTACCATACAACCGTGCTCTACAATGCCTCACTGGTATGTGGAGGTCCACTATCATGAACAAGAAAAGTTGTTGTAGTCAAGTCCTGCAAAAAAAACATTGTACATCAATTTTGATAATCCCTATAAAAGCCACGTACACAGCATAAACAAATTAGAAATTATTTTTCTAATCATCACCGCAAATGACAATGTTGATGGTTGCATCTGGCTCAATCCCATAGCCATACCAATACTGGTAGTAGTATCGACTTGAACAACATATAAAAAGCATGAATCAAACTTGTATATATATACATAAATTATAAAGTATATATATAGACTAGAAGTTTATCGCAAAAAAAGCATACATGTGATGCAGGCAAAGTAACTGATGGGTTAAGGTGTACGTGTGATGCACCATCAAACAATCTAAAAGCATACAATTGCAAAAAATAACGAACATGAATCAAAGTTGTACATAAATTAGTAAGCATATAAACACTTCAAATTAATGGATGAAAAACATAGTAGTGGTATATGAGGTTGAGCCTCAATAGTCCATGGGTCACGTGAAGAACTACCCACCTTAGTGCTACACGAAGCACCCTACAAAATTGAGAAAACATATCATACACATCATTACATTAAAATTTTATTGTTTATTTTAAATGTACATATCAATCCAATGTATCTAGATGAAAGTTCATACCGTAAATGGGGCACCAACATCTCTAGGTATCGAGGTAACATGATGTCGGTTCCTCAATGACGTGGTATGATCCATCCTCTATTAAAAAAAAATTGACTCATGTTATGGTTCATATGTGTATATATAAGGAATTAAATATTGCACTATAAATTATATAAACAAATTTGTACCTCTATAGGCTGATCATCGTCTGCCCATAGGAGATCAACATATGAAGAGATGATTTCAACATGTGTAGCCACCTTGACATCATCATAACCACCATGGGAAGCATCAGCATCATCAAAAGCACCATCTCCTCTAGGGGCAGCCTCACTCTGTGGACCCTACATACATCCTCACAGCTCGTGCAAACATTTGCTAAGTTGGGGGCAACCCTCACCTCGTGCAACTGTTGTACCAAATTGCCCGATAGGGCACTCAGTGAGCCAAGAGTAGAATCCATTGCTTAATGATGGGTAGGTGCTGGAACAACTGGTGATGGAAGAGGAACCAATGGATCATTGCGCACATGGTTTCTAACCTTCTCTCTCAATTTGGATCCTGACCTATCCTGGCGCATGCCTCTCCCGACCCCCTAAAATGATCTAATATCAAAGTAATTGGGCTTTTTACCCAATTCAAATTCGTCCCATAATTTCTTCAAAAAATACATTGAAACCTCATGATTGGAGTGTGGTGGATGGTCCACCACCGCTGCCAAAAGTTTCTAGCTATGCCTGGGTGCCTACACCATCAAATTGAGATTCATGGTTTCTTCGGATCTATCTCTTCACCCATCTTAGGGTTCAGAAAATATTGTTTCAAATCCATTTTTGTTATTTTTAATTAATTGACTTGTTTGTATGTTAGGCCATCAGCGTAAAATGCACACAATCCCTCCCGTCAACTATGATAGCTATCCAGCTCGCTATCTAAAGCTTGTATAGGCTGTACAATCCCTTGCATACTATCTGCAAGGCATAACAACTGTGGAGGTGGATGAGGCTCATGTTTAATGGTATGGATATCTCTAATCAAAGAATCAATATTTGTCCTAACGGTCTGCCTCAACTAATTGGGTGGAGGTGGAGGTGGAAGTGGAGGGGGCGCTAGAACTAATAGCTCATCTATCTCAAATTCATCCATTCTATGAAAATAATCTGCATATATATACAAACATGAAAATTTATGATTACTATTTAATTTACATTTCACCTTCCAAAAAAAATTATAATTAAATACAATTTACCAACTTAAATATAAAAAAAGGAAACTCACATAGATCTATAATATTATTAATAGGTGGGTCTATTTTAATAATAAGCATCATTTAAGAAATATTATCCACTTAAATCAAAGTATAAGAAATATTCTACAAAATAAAACATCATAATGCCCATGCAACTCAAACAATACTTTTTAACATCTAAAGATGCATTAGTATAAGTTCCATCAAAATCATAAAAATAATCATGAGAGAGAGAGAGAATAGATAATGAATAAAATGACTCCACTGATTTAGATAATGAATAATCATCTCCTCTAGACTCCGCTGAGGGCTCATTCTCGATTAAGATTTTTTTTTAGTTGGCATTTTGGGCCATCATGGTGCATTTGTATATTTTCTATAGAGAGATGGATGATTACAATACCTATCATAGTTGTACTTTGGGACCCATAATAGTTGACCCTCTTGTTATGAGAGGCTTCTAATCATAGTTTAATAGTAGCGTTGTGTAGTTCATCTTTTCAAAGAAGGTAACTTCCATGGAATTACAATTTAGTACCCTTGCAATATTTAATCATTATCGTCAATTAGGCTACCACTTTATAATTTCAACTTGATAGGATTCAATTCAACTACTGTATTTTTGTTTTAACTAAATTCATTAAAGTCATAAGTTATATCTATAAACTTGTCAATACATGTACTACTTTGTTGTGTTCTTTGCTAGAATCATGGGATGATTTAGTGATCGCAACTAGTAGTACTACACTAAGTTGAAGCTTGAATAAATAGTAGGTTCTCTAGTCTTGGAGGAGTTAAAACAAAAAAAAATTCTATTTTTTAATATTCAATTTTATATTGGTATTTTCTTGTTCAAAGTCGCAACCCACAAAATGTGATTCCAATATTGATCTATATTTGATTCTTATTTTTATTAAATCTGCCAGTAGTGTGATTTATTGTCCTCTTAACTTAAATCAAGCTATGTAAATTTAAAGCCTCGTAACTTTTGATAGAGAGCATGTTTTTTCATGCTTCATGTGGCATTGAAAAGGTGGTTCATAAATCTTCATAGATCACACAATTATTTTCTAGAATATTCGCTCGTATTTTATATTTTATTTTTTGTGATTTCACATTCTATTCATTTACTTGGACACCTTGGCACTTGAAAATGATTGTCTTACATGAGATGAATTTGTTTGATATATTTTATATGTATTGATTTTATTGATCTTTTAAATTTTTATTTGAGTAGGTATCATAGGTTTCTCTATTCATCCTTTTGTGGTAAAATTAGAAAGGGATAATTATGATTCTTTTGTAAAATGATATCTTGATAATTTCTAGGTGGTGTAATCATTTTCCTTTTATGTATGGACTCATACCTAAACTAGAAACACTAGAAATTATATAATCTTGTTGTAACATCATTGACTCATGTAGGAGTGATTTGATCTTGTATCAAGATCATGACTCTATGTGTATTGCATTGGATATTGATTTCCCCCACACACTTTGGAATAGACTTTAGGAGATCCATGGAGACCCTCATATCTCTCCATTCCTAGAGGATCCTATTGTATATTGTTTCATTCCCTTTGTAGATGAAGATCACATACCCTTCAATGGTGATACTTAAGAGGAAATTTATTATATCATAGGTCTTTCATGTTTTGACAATTTAGAGGCTTGTCTCATTCTTCAAGTACTCATCCTATCAAGACCTAATATCCATCTTAAAAGTTTTTTATTATTTTAGATTATTATCACCAATTCCATAAACCAAATTTATTTAGTCTAGCATGGCATTAATCACCTTCTAAACATGGCCACTTGGGATTCATATCTTTTGAATATATTATCCTTGTTTGAGGAGTTTAGAATTATATATGTTAAATATTACTTTGAGGATATTGATATCCTCTTTCATGATAGCTATGCCATCATTGGAAACCCATCATATTATCTTTGGTGCTCATTCTACTTCGATCCTCATAAGATTCTTTATCATCATTTTGTTCCAACATGTGAATATTTGCGAAGTTTGTAGAGACACAAGTCTATTTAGAGTTGAATTTCATATTTACCCAACTTATTATAATGACATTTCTAGTCACCAATGTATTTATTTCTTCCCAAAGGAAAAAAAATGTTGTTTGCAAGTAATGGATCATGTTTTTTCTTCAATCTTTCATCATTAGCATGTGGCCTACTTCTTTATGGGGAGTTTTGTATTCACATTTTATCTATCTTATTAGGGCGGTATTTACTATAAAAAGGAGGCATTGGTTATTAAAAGGATAAAGAAAAGAGAAAAAATAAGAAAAATGACGTGTTATCATGTTTGTAAATATATAGTATATCTTTAGAGATTGGGATAAGTTAGGAAGTAGTGAGGATTAATAGTGATAGTTAGAGTAATATCAAATTTAAGAACCCTATTTTTCACACACAAAAAAAAACATTCATATTCATTATCATTTTAAAGTTCAATTTAAACATAAATTAAACATCTAACTTTTACAAAAGAATCCTATAATTATATAAACATTTATAAATATAAATTTAAACATTCAAACTTGTACGAATGATTAAAATAGAGAGAGAGGGGGAGAGTAGGTAATTTGAGATACAACAAGTTAGAGAGAGAATAGATAATTTGAGAGATAGAGAGTAGGTAATGATAGAGAGAGGGTAATATGTGAAAGAGAGAGACGGGGGTAAAGTGTGTGTGTGTGTGAGAGAGAGAGGGGGTAATGTGTGTGTGAGAGAGAGAGAGGGGATAATGAGAGATTGAGAGAGAGAGAGCGTAATGACATAGATGGTAACGTGTACATGTGTGTGAGAGAAGGGGGGTTTATTTTTGATTTTCATCTAGGGTTTATTGTTTGTTAATTTTTTAGGGTTTGTTGTTCCTTTATTTTCTAGGGTTTATTGTTCGTTTTTTTCTATCTGGGATTTAGTGTTTATTTTTCTGTTCAGGGTTTATTGTCTGTTTTTTGTGTCTAATGTTTATTATTCATTTACATTTTTATTTTTTGTTTTTTTCCTATGATTTTTACTATTCATGTTTTTTGCAATATTTAAAAACTAAAAACTATTTTAAATATGAAATAAAATAAAATAAAAAAAATAAAAAATGTTTTTCAAACTTTAAAACACTAAAATTAAAATATAACAATAAATTAACATTTTTTATGAAAAATAATAAAAATAAATAAAACAGAATATAAAAAATAAAACTACGTACTTGGATGGAGGTAAAAAATGGTCTGGGGGATCAGTTGGGATGAAAAAAATGGGTACCCGTGCTCCTCTAAAACGTTTAGCCATTTTTGAAAACGTGAAAATGATGGAAAATGGTTTGAAAAAAAAAATAAATACATTCCAGAAATGGGCGCCCATATTTTTCAAATCGGGCAACTCATTTGAACAAAAAGGGGAAAAAACGGGCACCCGTTTAGCTTCGGGCCCCAATTTTTTAATGGCTCGGGCACCCGTAGTGAAATAGGTGCCCGATGTATAAAAATCGGGGCTTTTCTAGCAGGCTCTTTTCCCAACCTACGGACTTCCGCGGGATTGGGACCCAACTTTATCATTTACCTTGTTATTTAATATATAAACATTTATATATATATTACTAATACATATAATATAATATAATTAATGATATTAATATATATATATACATTATAAAACATATATATCATGATATAAAATTTTATATTAAATAAATTTTGTTTACTTGGATCCCTCATATAATTTCCCATTTGGACACTCTTTCCCTCTAGCTATAGGTCTATCTCTCCTACTATCCCTAACACCTTGTACACTTATTTGTAACCAAATCTCTCCTCCTATGTATCATACTTATATATGATCTCTCTCTCTCTCTCTCTCTCTCTCTCTCTCTCTCTCTCTCTCTCTCTCTCTCTCTCTCTCTCTCTCTTTCTCTTGTTGCAAGGTGTGTGCCCTTGGTCTCCTTGTGTTGTGCAACACAGTTATCGGGTTTGTGATATGGATTAAATGCCTCCTGTGGATTCTATAAGTCTATTTGTTGTATTGGGCATTAACAAGTCAAAATTTTGGTGTAAAAGAAACCACACTTGTAACAAGTGGTATTAGAGCTTGGTCATAGGTTCAAACATAGTGCTCGGGTTTGTGACATGGATTAAGTACCTCCTATGGATTCTATAAGTCTAGTGGTTGTATCAGGCATTAATATGTTAATATTTTGGTGCAACGACAACCACACTTGTAACATCTCCTTCCATCCCTCCCTCCCTAGATCCCTTTCCCCTTATATATTCCTCCTCCCACCTCCCTTTCCCAAACTCTCTCTCTCTCTCTCTCTCTCTCTCTCTCTCTCTCTCTCTCTCTCTCTCTCTCTCTCTCTCTCTCTCTTTCCCACCCCCTCGAGCCCGTTCCCCTTATGGAATCCTCTCTCTATCTCTCTCTAGATCCCTTTCCCCTTCTCTCTCTATCTATCACTCTCCCCTATCCCTTTGCAAAGCCCCCCTCTCTCTCTCTTTCCCACCCTCCCTCCCTCTCTCACCCCCTCTCTCTTTCCCCCTCTCCTTCTCTCCCTCTCTCCCTCTCTCTTTTTTGATACTTCTATCTCCTTCCCTCTCCCCTCTCCCCCTCTCCCCCCCCCTGTCTCTCCCTATCTCCCCGTTTCCCCTTGAAGAGAGATCTAGTTAAGGATCTATTGAGGATTTTCAATTACTAAATTCTATGATGCACATTCTATTGTTTATTAGTGTAGTTCAACAATGTCACATAGAGGAGCACTTGATTCAGTAGTGCACAAATTCTTTTGGTTGGTTGAGGAGGACACAATATGACATAAATTGAATTGGAAAACAATCAAAGATTCTTCAAAGATGTATTCATTTTGAATCTTAGATGCAAGTACATGGACCATTTGGACACAAGAGTTGGCTTGTTTTTATTAGAGTTGTATTTAGGGGGATTGGGATCAATGTGACTCAAGTGAGTGGGTGGATACATGGGTTCCATAGTATCTAACTCCTTTATCTCAAACAATATCCATGCCAAATAATGACATGGAAAGTTTAGTTGAGTACAACTATCTTTTAGATCTTCTACAACCAGGACATGTTTTTTCAGCTGGTACACTATAGGGGAATGAAGAGAGAACATACTTTTAGGTGGAATGATGTGGACAAGGAAAGCAAAAGCTAACACAACTAATGATAGATGATGATGGGTTCATGTATCCTATAGGTTCAATTGTTGTTGCAGGAACTTGGTTGTGAACATACATGATTATAAATAATGGTATACTTGCATTTGAAAACTACGAGAAACACAAAACCATTCTCATGTATTCACACCTTGTTATAGAAACAATTTTTTTGTTGTTGAAGCATCATGCCAAACCAAAGATAAAAGAACTATGGACAGTTAGTATTGCGGATCATGAAGCAATATTGGATACTCTTAAGAAAAGAGATGACCCTTCAAGCACACTTGAATAGCATATCTATCTCATACCAATTGACTCTAAGGAATGGAAGGTACAATGAATTGTTAACACTAATATCCTATACTTCTTAGTTCTCTGGGTAATTAAAATAATATTTCCTTGCAAGAAATTATATATTGTATATTTATTATGCTCTTCAATACAAAACAATTTGGAACAAAAAACAAATAAATATATTGTATATTTATTGTGCTCTTCAATACATTTTAAATGCTTATTCATTTGCAAAAAATGAAATTCAAAAGTGAAAATTATGGCCTTTTGAAGAAAAGCATCAAATAGTTTTAACATGAAATGTATATCAAACAAAAGAATTTTTTATGAAGACTAACATGGATGTAAAGTATTCCTCTTCAACTTTATAATAAAATCTTGTTTTCAAAAAATGGACTTTTCGATCATAAGTTATAAATTTTTGAAAAAAATGATCAAATTTAACCTATAATGATGATCCCCTTAGAAAAAAAAATGCTAAAATACTAAATTCACCTAAAATGAAATTTTTAATATGAAAATAGGGGTTTTTGGGCCTTTTAAATGTAATGGAACCATTCATTTGGGATAAAAATGCTCCAATAAGAAGATATTCATGAGATCTAAGCTTCAAATCCATGTTTTCAATGTGTCATATGGTAGCAAAATTAAGTGAAAAAATGCCAAACCTAACTCTCTCAATCCTCCCAAATACATTGAGTTAGCTAAAAGTTCCAACACAATAGACAAAATAGCTACACTTACCAAATATTACTAAAACTACATATGCAAGTATGATTTAAATATATTTGAAAATCCTTTTTGATTCTCAAGATCACATGGAAATACAAGATAAGAGCATGTAAGTGTTCTTAAGATCATACAAAAAGTTCTAATCTCTTAATAACAAATAATCCAAGTATTGAAAACTCTCAAAAGTAAAGTTTGATACCATGTTACAAATATAAAATAGATGCATAACCAAGATCTTTCTATGAGAGAGACAAACTATAAAACTATAAATGAAATAAAGAAATTATAGACCCATGATTCCAAGAGGTGTGTAAATATTAAGATGAAAATATTTCATTAAGAGCTCAAAGAGATTCCATAGAAGAATTATTATATGAGTCAATGTACATGAGTGCCAACTTATATAAGAGCATCACAATATGCCAAAAAATGGCAAATTCAAACTAGTTAGTGATTTTATATAGAACTAAGGAGAGCATGAAGGTGGAAAATCCAACCAATAAGGTGTGACCACCAAGTAGTCTAAAAATATCAAAGCTTCACCATTTAAGGAATGGTTTTCCCTTTAAGGATGGGAACACCACCTATTATGGAAGGGAAGACCTCATTATCGTATCCTAGTCAAACTCACATTATGAATCTAAGAAATATTAATTATAGTATAGGAAAAACCTAGGACTAAGGGAAAAGTAAATAACCCACTAGGATAATGAATACATAGACTAACACTCCTTATTCCTATTAGTTAATATTTACTCACTTAATCCACCTCTTAATCCTCATGTTTTGTCCCTTCTCTAATACACATGAAGATAAAATACTCTTCATAGTAGATTGGAAACTAACTAATTTAAATTATTTTTTCTACCCTTTTACTTAGTGTATGAAATAATAAACTCATGCTTATTATTATAATAGAGGGAAAATACAAAGAAATTTTGTTAACGAGCTCTACATTAGATGATCTTTTCAATATTAGCTCTAATGTTATTCTATTTAAAAAAATTAATTCCTATTGTTTCAAGATAAAATATTTGACTAACCTAGGAAAATTCTTTAAACTATTAAAATAAAATTAACTAGCTAGAATAAAAAGTTGAAATTAAACGAGTATTCTTTACTACTACTAGAAATGATGTCAGAAAAAAACAACACTAAAATGAAAAAGAGTAAAGAGACAGGAACTTGGGATCAAAGGTAGAAACTATATAGCTCGAATGCATATGTGGCATGTGAATTTCAATATGACACATTGTTTATATATGATTTTTTAATTAGATCTATAAACAACTTGTCAGGGTTTCAAAATTCAACTTCAAGCTAAACTTAGGTAAAAAATAGTAGTAGCTTCCAAGGATGATAAAGATATACAAATATAGTTTAAAATAATATTTAAATAAAACTAAATCAAACAAAAAAGGGGAAGAACATAACAAATCGAATTCTAGGTGAAGAGCCAATAAGAAAGACCTAAAATCTAGAATACATGAAGGTTTTGGTCTACAAAAGAGTTTTCTATTAATGGTTAAGGCCACCCTTTAGTTTTTGTAACTTCAATGATCATTGGGATGAAGAAATATTAAGAAAGTATGCTCTCCTATCTTATATGTGTCTAGGACTTGACAAAGAAATAAAAAATTCAAGTAATCTAAACTGAAATGTAAAATGTTGGCCTTGATAATGAGATCATATGAACAAAAGATAACAATACAAACAACATACAATTTATCAAATAAAAAATATGTGAAGCAACAGCAAATAAGTATATCAAAATCATCTATCAATCTTAGTAAGATCAATGCAAGCAAGCCTAATATTTGAATATGCTTCTAAGCTCCTCAAGAGTGTAATATAATGTTGGAGCCTTCACAAACTCTTCAAAAAAATATTTAGACTTTATAAAGTAGTGGTAACAATCATGTAGAGTTCTATTGAGAGTAATAGCTTGATATAATGTGAGGTTGTATGACATAGAATAAGTATGGATAAAAATAAATGAAATAGAGGAAGATAAGGGACATGTGAAACCATTCAAATTAACTCTAGTGTGGTTACCAATGACTTGAGTAGGTAAAAAATAATAAAATTCTAAAAAATTACATAACCTTGAACTACATAGACATGCCAGTCCATTGCATGTATGTTTATTTGTCACATTAGTGTCCAAATCGTTGAATCTTAACAAAGGGTTAAAAGAATAGGAAATGCCAGGTTTAATAAAATTATAGGATTAGTTTTGAGAAAAATCATCATGGGTAGAAAAAGGACAAATTAAAGGTTAAATTGAATCTTGAAACATAGTAGCGGAGATAAACACTAAAGTGATCTAGGAACATAATGTAAAATTATAAGGGTATACAATTATTTTTCATTATAGTTATACAAGGTCTCCTTTCCCAATCTACCATTTTTACTTCCCTCTCTCAATTGATAGATTCTTGATACTCGTCTCCATTAAGCACCTATCTTCACTTTTCCTCAACTACATAGAATCCATGCTTTCTACCCTAAACACTAAAAATATCAAAAAAATCCTCTAATATTTTTAGGATTGATGACAATTTTATTTTTATTGCTTCACATCGCCTCTTTTTTATGCAAGATACAACATAAAACAACATCCTATCTCATCTTTCCAATGCAACATTGTTTTCTTTTTTCCTTCTTCTTTTTTACAGCCCACATCTATCTTCTTCCTCATCTTGAAACCTCCCAAATTCCTACCTGCATCTAATTTTAAGCACCATAATAGGCCTCTCTCTATCTAAGACAACATCTCTTGAAAAAATATTCGTAAATAATTCCCTAAAATTATATTTAGCACACAAAGAACCCATGAACAATATGGATGACACCATATTTCACATTGTAAGTAAATCTTGGACCATGAAAATCTCCTAGGGGTCACACAAATCATCTCCACACATGTAAAGCACCATAAATGAATTTAAATATTAGTAGGGAAGTATATAAAAATATGTTTTGCTAGCTTAAACCTTTTAATTGTCCTTGCTAGAAATCAAGGAGGGCTCTTTATAAAAATCCATGAACCTGTTGTTTAAGAACTATAACACACAATAAATTCTAGGTGAACTAAACACAAGTTGAATTCATCCTATGATCTCATGTGATCCTTCCCTACATATGAAAAGATACATAGATCTTATCACTAGGGTAAAAATGACTAGCTAAGAATAAATACAATTAATATTATGTTGGATGGATCCCTAAACAAGTGGTTGAATTCGAAATTTGAAATCATGGTGGCAAATGTATGAAAGTATATGGTTAAAAACTACTACAACAAAAATGTCACTCTTCGTCTTGCTTAGTACTCATTTTAAAAGCTAAATACATTTTCATGTAAATGTGAACATGGTTTGATGAATAGTCCTCATTTACATCAACATATTTGTAACAGTTATTTGCATTAATATACTAATGTTATTAAGTATGTAACTAATGATGACCATCTTGAATAGTTCAAAGAAAAATTATTTAGAAAATTTAATTAATTATTAAGCAATTCAATTAATTTATTAATCACACATATGTTGTAGTAGTATAAATTTTGGGGAACAATCTTACTTGTTTCCTTCTAACTAATCTAAGGGATATATCTAACCTTGCACGATAGAGGAACCAATATTCAATTGATAGGTGGATAAAACTCGAACATCTAATTCAATGTCATATAGATAGAAAGATAATTTAGGTGTATGATAAACATATAGATTTTTTGAAAATGAAAACCTTTATTGTGATTATTAATCATAATACAACATATTATAAACACACATTATAATATATTACTATGTGACAAAGATCTTCCTTACTACTTACTATAGATTTACAAATTATTTCTATTTTTCTTATTTAAGATGTGAATGACAAAAAAATACATTTAATAATTCATATTATTCATATAACTTCTCTCCTATACTATATATCATATCTTTTAAAAATATTCTAAAGCCTCATAAACTCATTTTTTATATATATTTGTGTCTATTTATATTTTTATAACATGTCATTTATCATGTTTTCATTTGACCTGTACCATTTAAATATCCTTGTCATCAACACATTAATTATAGCTCTTTATTAACTTGCACTCTTTAGTATAGCGTTTAGCATGTTTTCATTCGTCCTTTACTAAGATGTTTAGCATATTGATCAATCAACTACCCTCTCAATTGTAAAAAGCATTTATTCAACCAATGGAACGATTATGAAAATGAAGGTGAAGTAATGAACGTGAAATGGCGAGAGGAAGGAATTGTAGAAAACAGAAGTTCTGTTGTGTGGCGTGACTAGAATAGAAGAGGACTGAAAACGGCTTTCAATCAATGTCCTTGTGCTGAAATCCCCACAGGAGAAGCGACACCATATTTTTTGTTGAGTAGTGGTGGTGGTGGAGCGCATGGAGAATCGTCACAGGTGGGGCTGGAAACTGACTGCTCCACATTATTCTCTGCTAAAGCAAATTTTTTGTGTACTCGTGATGGTGGTGGAGCACATGGAGAATGGCCACAGGTGGGGCTGGAAAAATCTTCTTTCTTCATATTCTTAAGTTTATTATGATCTGACGGTGGTGGTGGAGGAGCGCATGGAGAACTGCCACAGGGTGGGCTTGAAACAGCTGACTGCTTCATATTTGTATGCTCTGATACAAGAAATTCTTTGTTGAGCAATGGTGGTGGGGGAGAGCATGGAGAACTGCCACAGGTGGGATTTGAAACAGCTGACTGCTTCATATTGTTGTTTGAAGGATTTGGGAGGTTGTGTCGAGCGGATACATGAGCCATACAAATAAGGGAAAGCACAGCGAACATTGTGTTCATTTTCATGCGCAACAAACTTGCCATGTTTAGGGTTGAGAGTGTATATTAGCTCAAATGCAGAGAAAAATCTTAATAACCAGATTAGGGTTGTAACCGAAGATTGAGATTGGTTCCAATGCATCACCGCCACCCATTTATAGGGGGAAAATAACTTCCAAACAATTTCTTCCAAGATGTTCAAAGTCGTATGGCGTATTGGAAACGAAGAAATTGGCAAATTATGTATTAGTTTACTATATTTTTTTTCTTAAACGTGTAGCTAATTTTTCTCGACAACAGTTAATTTTCTTCACTTCATATACTGCCTGCTATTCAAACTAGAAGCTTTGACCGAGTAACCCTTCCATTTTATTAAAATACTAAGGAAATAAACATCGTGAATTATATGAGATCTAGTGTTAAACATGAAACAATCTCTTTATTTGAAACAAATAAGTCTTTATCATTTGAATTTTTTTCTAATACATATTATGTATGACCTCTGGATCACACATGTTTTGTTATGGACCATTCCAAGAATGATGAAAATATATGGATAAAACTAGGTAATCAACTAATTTTATTTAGAATTATCACATATCAAATAATCAAATCAAGGAATCTTGAAATAAGAAAAAAATAAAACACTTAACCATTTTTTATAATTGATAAATTGTTAGTTAATATTTAAATAATTTTCTAATCACTACTTACAATCAATATTTCTTATATTGGTTGGAAGCAAAGTTATGAATTTTTAAATAGTTTAATCTCAAATTTTGGTGGATTCATCTTGAAAACTATGGGTTTTGATTTTGGGTACAACATATTTGATCTTTCATGTAAATTTAATTCATATTGTATGAATTTGTTCCAATAGAATGTACACCTTAAAAATATGTTCATCTATTTCTTTGTAGTAAATGAATACACAAAGGCAATGATTATAAGCACATTTAATAATATTAGCAATGTCATAGGTTATCATGCCCTATTATATGAACCATTGATCTAGATCATACTTTGAATTCAAACGACTGATGGATATAATCTATTAATTGTATATGTATATGTGTGGTTAGCTTGTGTCTATCATAACCTTAATTAAATTATAATATCATTTATTTAGACTTATTTAGGTAACTATGTTATTTTGGGTGACATTTATAGCATAAGTATAGTACATATATGATGTAGTGGGTAGCTTTCATCATTATATTTTGAGTTATGATATTATGCGAGACTTAAGAAGGATTGTGACTTTGAATTGGCTCATTATTATCAAGTGATATCAACTATTTATAGCTTATTTACTTTTGTGTTCTTTACCTATGCAACTAATTTTATTGTAAGAGATTTTAGAGAAATGTCATGCAATCTAGAAGCAAAGAAATGTGCCAACTTTTCCTTAGAAGATTAGTTTGTAAAGTGCATACCTCATTAATTTTATTTTTTAATTAAGAATAGAGGGAGGGAAAATGACTTAATAAAGCTACTATAATCCTATTTTGATGCATTTTGAAGTTTTTTTGAAGTAATTATAATAAAACTAAATTATCTCCTATGACTACGAACCAATCAAGTTTTGAGAGTTATTTCAAATTGTGGATTCAAGTAGCAGGTAAGATATAGTAAAAAAATTAATTTATTTTGATTTTTTTATTAATTAATATAAAAATGTCTTAACACCATCATTACCTACATGTCAGACATTAGGTCTTGGAATAACATGCCCAAAATTATAGAGATTTTATTTTCCTTAAGGGCCAAGTGGTCACAAAGAAGGTAAATGGATGCTCATACACATTTTTGGAAGGTTAAAGGATAACTATTTTAGTGAGTATTTAAATCTTCTACTCTTTAGGCTTATCTTACATCCATGAGGGTGTAGGCCTATCTTACACCCTAATCATCATTTTCATCTTACAACTCTCATCTCTCTCCTCGTAATGATCAATCATTGAGTATAATCTGAAACATTGATGCAAACAAAAGCTTACATAGTGGAATCTAGAAATAAAGCAATAATTTTATCTTAACTAAAGTTAGATCTAGAGCATACCAAATAGATAAGCCTTATATCATTTCAATTTTTTTCTAAACATATTATGTATCACCTATGGATTGCAAAATTGTTTTGGTAGAGACAATTCTTAATCGGGAAGATAACCATCCAAATAATGATAAAAATAAATTAATAAAATTAGGTTAATTAAATATTCAATGATCAATTAATTTTATTTAAAACTATCACACACCATGTAAAAAAATCAAGGAATCTTGGAATAAGGAAAAATGAAAAGACTTACCTAATTTTAGTAATTGATAAATTGTTTGTTACCATTTGGATAATTTTTTAATTTCTACTTACAATAAAGACTTCTTATAATGGCTGGAAGCAAAATTATTATTTTTAAAGTAGTTTACTTTCAGTCAATTGATCTTGTAAACCATGGAATTTGATTTTGAGTAGAACATACTTGATCTTTCATGTGAATTTAGTCTATCTTGTATGAATTTGTTCCAATTAAATGTACACCTTGAAAATATGTTCATCTATTTATTTTTAGTAATCAAATACATCAAGGGTACAATGATTATAAACATGTTTAAGAATATTAAATACATCATAGGTTATCAATCCTTGTTACATGAGCCATTGATCTAAATCATACTTTGAATTCAAAGGACACTTCTAATGGATATAATCTATTAATTGTATTTTTATATGTGTGGTTAACTTGCAGCTATCATAATGTCAATTAAATTATAATATTACATATAAAGCCTTGTATAGGAAGCTAGGTTATATTCGGTGACATTTATAGTGTAAGTAAAATAAATATAGGATGTAGTGGTTAGTTTTCATCATCATATTATGAGTCCTACTATTATGTGAGACTTCAGAAGGATTGCCACTTTGAATTGGCTCATTTTTATCTAGTGATGTCAATTATTTATAAATTTTACTTTTATGTTGTTCACTTATGCAAGTAATTTTATTTTAAGAGGCATTAGAGAAATATCATGCAATATAGAAGGAAAGAAAGATACCAACTTTTTCTTACTTAGAATCTTAGTTTGTAAAGTGCATATCTCATTAATTTTAAAAAAAATTTAAATATAGAGAGTGGATAAATGACTTAATAAAGCTACTATAATCTTGATTTGAGGCATTCTAAAGTAAATTTGAAGGAATTATACTACATGGGAAAGAAAGAACCTCTACTAATTACAAGAATGAGATTTTGAAGGTGTGGTAAATAAAACAAAATGAGTAGAAATATGAAAGACAAATGATTTCTCAAACTATAGTAAATGCAAAAATTGTGAAAAGTGGTAGATCAATAAGGCCAGATCACAAGGACTACAATTTTCCATCAAATATGAAAGGATGTGAAATCAGGGAAGGGAACACTAGTATGCTTGTTGTCAAAAGAAACATGACAAAAATAATAAGTATAACCTCAGTGAGATCAAAGGAAAATAATTCCTTTTGGGATAGAAAGATGAAGGTTGACAATGGTACAAGAAAAGAGAGTATGATGATACAATTATGTATCCTAGGTAGAGAATGGGAGTGATATATCACTCCTCTTAAAATTCAAGGGGAATTACAAGTTAAGGAGGAGCTATTCAACACATCAATCATACATCCATGAAGTGATAAAGGTGAAGTTTTTGATCAATATTTGGATTTGATGTACATGAAAATCTATTGAGTGTTGAAAACCTATTGTAAAAAGAATAGATGCTTTGCAGACAAGTATGATAAGATACAATGAATGGTTTGTATAACATAAGGGGATTTAAAGCCTCAAATGAATAGTATAGATGTGTCCTTTTTAATTGATGTTTAAGGGGGAGAGATAAGTATGCCAAAATGCTTCAAACATTAGGGAGACATAAATTGCAAAATGTATTAGAGAGAGATATCCCACAAAAGGAGAGGGATTGGCAGAGAATGGCCTATTCATGGAGTGATTTAAAAGGGGCGTAATTCTTTTATTTCTATTAGTTATAAAAGTGAATATTTTTAGTGCAAGGATCTATTATTTGTAATTGAATCTAGTAATCACTAGATAAATATCTTGCATAATGTAAAGTTACCATTATGTGTATCTTGATTCTTCTATTTGTCATATATATTTTGTGTCATAAATATAATTTTGTTGTAACTATAATTTTTTGTTGCCTTTCATGGACAATGTAAAGCATTTAGGATTTTTGGCTCCTTTGATGTTAACCCACAAAGACCATTTGTTCATATTATGTGTTCTTCATCATTTGTGCTTGTAGTTCCACTATATTTTGGGGAAAAGTCTAATGAAAAACAATCATAAAGATATACATGATTTATTTTATGTTCATATGAAACCTAACTCGTGGATCTCTTATATGATCTTATCTAGTA
Source organism: Cryptomeria japonica (assembly GCF_030272615.1). NCBI lineage: Eukaryota > Viridiplantae > Streptophyta > Pinopsida > Cupressales > Cupressaceae > Cryptomeria > Cryptomeria japonica. The sequence continues at coordinate 235,231,206 of NC_081413.1, read as the reverse complement.
TGTAAATTACTACTTTGATTTTTTAATTTTTGGGGACATTTCACTTTTAAAACGTGCTTATCTTTGGATGCATACTACCTTAAAGAAAATTCTACTAGTTAGCTTATGCAATAAATTTAAGGTGGGAACATACAGTCTACTTTCTGTGCACACTAGGAGACTAGTTTATCCACTTTCATCACACACCATGATTTTGTTGATGCCACTACAACACCCAATTTGTAATACCATATCTACAATTTTCTTGTTGATATTGCAACTCCCATTTTGTAGTATCATATCCAAGATTACCGAAGAAATAATTTTTATTTGCAATTTTCATTAGCTTGAAGCTCACCTTCCCAATATAATGTAACTTGCTAGACCTATGTGATTCCTTTATAAATGACTTGTAGTAAGCTTCCAAGGATTCTTACTATTAATAGATTTCATGCCTTGTATTTTCAAATGGATCCTAGTAAGTTCATTAAGATCTTACTTGTCCTAGATGCCACACCTTCTTGTTTTTACATGTTCCATTTGTGTTACCTATGCTAATCCCGTTGCTCAGTTTTATTTTGATATTTTAGATTGATTAGATCATATTGTAGTAAATTGTATACCTCTATAATTTTAAAATCCCTTTAGAATCACTTTCATAGTTGTGCCTTACCTTCCAAATTAATGTCTTATTGTGCTTAGTTTTACAACCATTTCTAGAATCTTAGTGCAATCTTCTACTCTTTGGCCTAGAGGACTAGGGCACCCAACACCCCTCTCCTAGTGGAATAGGTTTCCTAGCACCCTCATCCATGTAATTTGGCCCCAAATTTAAAATTACAATAGTCATCTTTGTGAGTAGGAGCAAAGTGGTCCCTAATGTTGGCCTTCCTTGAAAATTAAACCCAAAAAGGTGTAATTTGCATATAAATACAACTTCCTCTCACATTTGAACTCTAAAAATTATCAATACACATCAAGTATCAATCCTCATGAGCATTAAATCTAGCATCTCCAAGGAAATTGAGCACATATCTTCAATCGAAGATTTAAACATTCAATTTTTAGCTATATTATGATCATGTTGCTCAGTTTAATTTTGATATTTTCGATTGATAAGATCATATTATAGTAAATTCTATACCTCTACAATTTAAAATCCCTTTAGAATCATTTTCATAGTTGTGCCTTATGTTCCAAATTAATGTCTTATTGTGCTTAGTTTTAGGACCATCTCAGTGCAATCTTCTACTCAATAACCTTTTCTTTGGCCTAGAGGACTAGGGAACCCAACATCCCTATCCGAGTGGACTAGGTGTCCTAGCACCCTCATCCAATTTGGCCCAAAATTTAAAATTACAATAGTCATCTTTGTGAGTAGGAGAGAAGTGGTCCCTAATGTTGGCCTTCCTTGAAAATTAAACCCAAAAAGGTGTAATTTGCATATAAATACAACTTCCTCTCATATTTGAACTCTAAAAATTATTAATACACATCAAGTATCAATCCTCATGAGCATTAAATCTGGAATCTTAAGGAAATTGAGCACATATCTTCAATCAAAGATTTAAGCATTCAATTTTTAGCTATATTATGATCATCTTGCTCAGTTTTATTTTGATATTTTAGATTTATAAGATCATATTGTAGTAAATTATATACCTCTACAATTTTAAAATCCCTTTAGAATCACTTTCATAGTTGTGCCTTATGTTCCAAATTAATGTCTTATTGTGCTTAGTTTTAGGACCATTTCTAGAATCTTATTGCAATCTTCTACTCAACAACCTTTGTTTTGGCCTAGAGGACTAGGGAACCCAACATCCCTATCCTAGTGGACTAGGTATCGTAGCACCCTCATCCAATTTGGCCCCAAATTTAAAATTACAATAGTCATTTTTGTGAGTAGGAGCGAAGTGGTCCCTAATGTTGGCCTTCCTTGAAAATTAAACCCAAAAAGGTCTAATTTTCATATAAATACAACTTCCTCTCACATTTCAACAATAAAAATTATCAATACACATCAAGTATCAATCCTCATGAGCATTAAATCTGGCATCTTCAAGGAAATTGAGCACATATCTTCAATCAAAGATTTAAACATTCAATTTTTAGCTATATTATGATCATGTTTCTCAGTTTTATTTTGATATTTTAGATTGATAGGATCATATTGTAGTAAATTGTATACCTCTACAATTTTAAAATCCCTTTAGAATCACTTTCATAGTTGTGCCTTATCTTCCAAATTAATGTCTTATTGTGTTTAGTTTTAGGACCATTTCTAGAATCTTAGTGCAATCATCTACTCAACAACCTTTGTTTTGGCCTAGAGGACTAGCTAACCCAACATCCCTATCCTAGTGGACTAGGTGTCCTAGCACCCTCATCCAATTTGGCTAAAATTACAATGGTCATCTTTGTGAGTAGGAGGGAAGTGGTCCCTAATGTTGTCCTTCCTTGAAAATTAAACCCAAAAAGGTGTAATTTTCATATAAATACAACTTCCTCTCACATTTCAACTCTAAAAATTATCAATACATATCAAGTATCAATCCTCATGAGCATTAAATCTAGCATATTCAAGGAAATTGAGCACATATCTTCAATCAAAGATTTAAACATTCAATTTTTAGCTATATTGTCAAGTTTTATGTGTTCCTCCATGATGAAGGCATGAATTAATAGCTCTCAAGAAACAACAAAATTTATTTGAGACTTCAAGGCAATGATTTCATATCAAATGTAGTATTTTACATTTCAAACATTTTCATTAAGGTTGTAGCCTTTGCCCTTTCTAAGGATAAGCTCTATTTTCATCAATATTTTTGTAGTGGAGGAGGAAACACCGACACAAGCTATTTGACTTGGGCATGCCCCATACAACACAATATGTTTCCCTCCTTTCATGAGAAGAAGTGTATATTCAACAATAGACAAGGTTATAGGATCATAGAGAAAACAATAATATAGACAAGCTCAAGCTTTGAATAGTAAAAAAACCCTAGAATAAGGCATGCTCCAGTCATATCTAACACTTTTTTGGTTGATTTCAGAGAGACGGACCTATGTAACCCTCTAATTCAAAATTAGGGACCTTCTGCTGATGAAGAGACCCTCAGAGTAGGGTTCCCAACAAACTAGTCCTGCATTTTCATGCCTAGATTCTTCTCTATCTTCTAATTCCAGATCTTTGGTATTGTTTTGATTTTCAATTTTGTATATTGTTTTTGATTAAGATAAAATGGATTTTACAAGAACTCAAAACCCAAATAAAAACAAAAAAAGAGAAATGGCGAGACCATCCAGAAACAACAACTAAACAAAATCAAAATAGGGGCGCAACCTCACAAAGCCTTGCAACAAAACTACACTAAAGCACCAGGCCATCTAGTAGAAACTTAAACAAGAGTTGCTAAAAGCTCCTGATTTTTCTCCACAATTTTTTTATTGATATCTTCCGAATCCTCCATGATGCTCCTCATGGTTCTCTTCTCTTGAACCCTACTCCTAGTTCTTGTAGATAGACCTGTAGAAGCTTGTACCTTGAGAATACTGCTAATCAGCAGAGCATGATGGATTTCTATTTTCTCATTAATATTTTTGATGCCTTCCGCACTATTATTCATAGATTTTTTGTTGATATCAACCATAAGTTTTGTATCTTGTTATTTATACTAAAAATATTATTTTATTTCCTATCATTCAACCTAGTTCACTTACATACATTGCATAATCTAAACCACAATTACACAAAAAAGGAATCATAAACCCTTAGCATTCAACTCTCGTATTAGGACTATAGTTGAACCTAGTTTATGAATCCCAAATAAGAAGACACGTAAACATTTGAGATCTTAGTGTTCACCCTTAGGATAGGATCCTATTTTCACCATATTTCAACAATAAACCATCTAGGTTTCTGCAAGAATATTATAAAATAATATAATCCAAAGATATGGGTTCATTAACCCAGATGATCTATTATGAATGCCTAAACATTTATTTCATTCAAAAACATGGTATTTCCACACATATGGCAAGTGGTCACATATAGAACAATGAATGCATAATGCCCTTATGAAAACTTTTCAAATTTACAACACAAAGAGGAAACTAATATTTTCAAATTATAACAAATTAAAAAAGAGTGATTATACTAATTTTACTCTATAATATACAACCCATGAGGTAAATCATACAAGGTTCCTTTTAATAAGTATTACCACACCATCACCTTCATCTATATATCAACATATGGGCAAACATTGAACCTCTAAAATTCCACAGAAAGGCACAATAGGCAAAATAATCACTTTTATTGCAACAAGAATCAATTGAAGAATCACAAACCAAGAACATAGAACCACATGGGAAACTCAATTAATTAGAAATATTATTGACAAAACATTGGCTATGATACTAAATATAATACCTCAAGCCTCACACCTAAGAGATTATAGAATCAAAATATAATACCTCAAGCCTCACACCAAAGAGATTATAGAATCAAACATTATTTTTAAAGAACTAAATTATAACATGCCACATTACACAACAAAATGCAACTAAATATCATTTGAAATAAAATGACACAAGGAAATTTACTAGCTGAAGACTTACCAATCATGTAAGGAAACCATTATTATGTTCCTAGGAGAAGGGGAAATGACATCTAAACAATGATCAAGTACAAATGCATAGGCATCCTCTCTTATAAATAGAACATAAGTGTAAGGTGTGAAATTTTTTAACCTTAAATCCCCACCAAAATATGTTTATAATTTTGTATAACATTAAATAAAACCTACATGAATGGTAGATAAACTATGTGCAATCACATCTTGACTAGACAACACAAACAATTAATTTTTAGAGTGAGGAGTAGGGTGAGAATAACAACCATCTCCAATCCACTCAACACAATATACATAATGCCTAATGACAAAGGTAAAAATTCATAAGGAGCGTTCTTACTAGGAGGTACAATCCCCTTAGCAACTAGATCAATGAGGAGATAATTATTAAGAAATAGAATGCTTCCCAATGAAACAATGCCATAACTACCTAAGTATAATACTTTTTAGAAAAATGAAAGTTTAGGAAGAATCACCAATCCAAGGGTAAAAAAATTGCATATGAAATTTCCGTGAACATGATGAAAAATCTCACTTTCCAATGTAATCGGATACAATAGCATGTCAAAAGATTACAACACACCTAGAGGATACTACCATGTTAGACGGAAACTATCATGAGTACACTAGCTTCATATATCTACATTGGCATCTTTTTGGTCCAAGAGTATTTACCTATTAGTGGAGTCCTAAGAATGTACTATAGTCATTTCATTATGTTGGTGGCTTATTTTGATTCAAACACTTGGCCAAAGATTTCACCCTATCTTTTTTCTAGATCTTCATGCAATAAGAAACTAGTTAGGAGACAAAACAAAATCGTCACAACAAATAATATACTCCAAAATAATAGAACCAACCAAAATAATAGAACCAAAAGATTGAAAAGAATACTAACATTAAATTTCCAAACCACTAGCCCATGAAGGAGATAACATTCATTAGCTAGGGAGTAAACAATGGACTCCAAAACATGTTCTATGTTCATTGTACATACATTTCTTCAAAGATAAATTAGATATGAAATGATAATTTGCACGGGAAACATGCAACTAAAGCTAGTTCATTCTCCACTTATGTTGTAAATTTACATTCCATTGAATAAGAGGTTCCATAACAATAAATTAAAAATAAAGATTTATTTCTTGAAAATTTTGAAATTATTAAAATTTGCTAGGTTTTAACTTCAAACAATGATTATAAACTTGACATTAATTCAAATAAAACTTGCAAAACATCAAAAAAATTTAAATAAAATTGTTTTCACAAAATATGAAACAAATTGAAAAGGAATAGTTTTAGACAATTGATGTGAATGGGTTTTGTTAAAATATTGTTTTTCATATAAAAATTTAATGTTTGACATGATAATGTGCCCATTGTTTGTGTTAGACCATTGAATGATTACTAATCAATGTCTAATTGAAATTTATCATTTTGTATCAATATTGTGACTCATATTATAAGATGACAACACACTAACTATGTTTTTGTGAATAGTTCCAATTATTATTATTATTTTTTTTGACTTGGCATGCTACCTATTTTCAATAATTTGAAATGGAAACTAATCATTCATAGTTATAATAGATCTCATAATACAAAATGTTTTATACATTTATTTGGTATTAAGATGATCTTGTATAGTGAATTCCTCGTAGTCACATCAGTCTAGGCTAAAAATTGAATAGTTTATTTGGTATTAAAATGTTCTCATTTAGCGAATTCCTTGCAGTCCAATCAGTCCACGCTAAACATTCAATAGTTTATTTGGTATTAAGATAATGTCATATAGTGAATTCCTCGCAGTCCCATCAGTCCAAGCTAAAATTTGTATAGGTATGTTTGAGGAAATTTCTGCTATATATGGATTGAACTGATACATATAAGGATCCAATCACAATCTTCGTCTACAATTATACGCATTGGGCGAAAAAATTTCGCATTGATTTCTTCATCTCCGATATGCCATAGGACTTTGAATGCTTCAATGTCTAATAATTTATTTGAATTATATTTTACAGTAATGGCTCCCCTATAAATAGGTCGCAATGAAGCATCGAATCGCATCTCAATCTTTTTGTGCAAACTAATTCTTAAGACTTATCTCTCCATTTGAGTAAGTAAACATGGGAAGTTTGTTGAGCATGAAAATAAGCACATTGCTTACCCTCATTTTCCTTATGTTTATGCTTCATGTCTCTGTTGGATATGACCTGCCAAATCCTCAAAACAACAATAACGCACTTACAAATATGGCAGTTGTTTCACGTATCCGATGTGGTAGTTCTCCATACGCTTCCCCACCATCACATCACAAGAAATTTGTTTCAATTGACCAGCTTACAAATATGGATAAGATAGGTGTTTCAACTACAAATTGTGGTAGTTCTCCATGCCCTTCACCACCATCACATCACAAGAAATTTGTTTCAAATGACCAGCTTACAAATATGGCAAAGATGGATGTTTCAACTACGAATTGTGGTAGTTCTCCGTGCCCTCCACCTCCACCACTTGAGAAGAAATTTGTTTCAAAAGACCTGCTTTCTCATAATGTCGAAGACATTCACTGAAAGCCGCTTTTGGTCCTCTTCTATTCTAATCCATACACACTAGTCAGCCCACACAAATAAAATGAGTTACTTTCTATAATCTTTTCCTCACTATTCCATTCATTTACTACGCTGCAATAATACATGGATTAGAATACATACATTTGTGCTTATCACAACAACCACCTATTAGATGGTTGATCAATATTGCTAGATATCTCTTGAGGTAAGTTACTAAGGGACGCATCTATTTTGGCTTTGAAAAGAAAATACGGATTGACTAACACGCGTGTTAGTCGCGCGTTTTACACCGTCGATTTTGAAATTAACGGTTGCGATTGACTAACCTATCACTAACACGTTGTACGAAAGGTTTGTTTTGGAGCTAGAATAGCTGTAGCCGTTACTAAGCAGCAAAAAGCACCATGATAATGCCATATTATAATAAAAATTAGAATATTAAAGAGTCAAATGAAGGCTTCAAGCATTTTCTTTTTTCTTTTTGTTTTCAAGAATATATTTTAGGATGATGTGAAGTGAAAATCATATATAGTATGTGCAAGAAGAGAAATAAATAAGCATACATCATTAATTTCTTTCATCATTCACATGAAAATACAAACATGATGTCAAGAAGGTAAAATAAATGTGTAAATATATGATAAGTATTAAGGAAGATAAATGTCATTAAATAATATTTCTTCATGTTTGTTTATAATATGATCGATATGACCACTCATTTGTATTGAAATTATGATGATAATTGAAGATAATAAATAATTATAATAAATAATTAAACAAAATTTAATTTAAAGTAACGATATTTGATATGAAACATTAAATTCTACTCTTTTAAGGATCTATATTAAACTTATGTAGTTTTATTGGTATTCTTGGCTAAAAATGAGCATAAACTTATTAGGATATGTATTCAAAGTTTTAATTTTGTTGTAAATTATGTTCATTCATTGATAGCCTAAAGTAGTTAAGGAATTTTCAAGATCACACCATGAGGTGTTCTATGTAGTATGTAAGTTGAAATAACATTTCCATGCAATCTTATTAAAAGTTGTAATGTAAAATAGGCTAAGGTGCATCATTTTAATTAGTTAAGGAATAGATCAAGACATAATTGTAAGAAAATATAGGTTCTTTAACTATCTTACTGTGATCAAATTAAAACCTCAATAAGAATTTTCTAAGAATCTTGTGTTAGTAACATCCTTGGCCTAAGACATTTAGAGAAATATTATACAAATCCATCTTAATGGGTTTGTAAATTTCAGTTTTTCAAGCTTTTTTGAAGGTTCATTTGAAGGTAGATTCACTAATAATAGTGGCAATTGTTAAATAATTTAAAAACTGGTAAAAAATATAATCCTTTTGTATATATTTATATTTGAAATAAATAATGTTTATAATCAAATGGGTCCCTTTAATATTGAGAGAGACACTCATATATGGTTTTAAAAATTGTAGATTTAAGTGAACACTAGAAAACTCACGTATAAAAGTAGTAGGAGATAATTTTAGCTTACCTTTAATTTAGTACTAGAATTTTTGGAGATTCAATATGAAATGAGACCAATGCCTAGTAATCAAGGAGGTTATTCCTCTCTTGAATGGATATTGAGAATATCCAATAAGTACCTAGAGACTAGATAACTTAGAGGCATAAATATTTGATCTTGAATAAGGGGCTTAGTTATAATTACCAATAAAAAATTATCAAGGTTAGGTTCAAGATTAGATAAAGGGGTTTCTTCAAAATTGTACGATCATAAATTGTATACATTAACAATTTCATAGTAGGTTTGGACCTACTTTGGTGGATGTGTCTAATTTATGTCCATTTTTTCTCACTTTCAAGATTGTTTCAATAGACTTGGCTCATTCCCCTATTCGTGACATTTTTGTGGATCATTTTTTTAGGACTAGGGGGTTGGACACCCCTATACAAGCAATGTGAGCTCAAATTTTGAAGAATGAAAGTTGACTTTGTAAATAGAAAGAATTTACCCTTCGTTGTTAGCCTTTACCAACAAGTAATTTGAAAATAAGTAAGTTGCATATAAAGACAACTCCCTCTCCCATTTCAAAATCTGATTCTCCTAATAAAGTCTCACAAGCACATTCAATCAAGCAATTTAAGAATATATCTGCATTCAAGGTGCAAATCATTTGACTACAAATATTTATTACAACAATCATGATCAACTACATTGTGTTTCTCCATGTTGAAATAATTCATTAACAAGTAGGAGTACAATCCATCATATTGAGCCTTGTGTGAGATTCCATGCCAAGGGATCTTATTTGAGGTATCATTTTACAATTAAGTATTTGCAAGGACACACACTCTTTTCATCATCATAGCTATTATGAAGTTGGGAAAACTAAAACAATGTTTCACTTAGGCAAGCCCTTATACATCAAAACCATTTTTCTCCATCTCTAATGTGTGAAAGTTTAGATCCAATAGCAAAAGTGTTACAAGAGTGTAAAGAAAATAATTGTACAAGTTGAAAAATATCGTGAATAGATAAAAGACCCTTAAACTAATTCATTGGTTGTCCTTGTCCTATTGTTTTAGGCTGGAAATTTGAGAGATAGTGTTTTAAAACCTCTTGACTACATTCCTGATCACCTTCTTTAGTTTCGGACACCTTAAAACTAGGGGACTTATTACCCATTTGTGACACTTTCTACCCCAAATTCCTAATATAAGTTATTTTCTAAGGTTTTTTCTAGATCTCACTTATTGTGTTTCTAATCTTTCTATATCTATTGTTTATTTCTAAAATATATAATTTTTCTATCATTAACACTAGATCTCATACAAAAACTTCACAATGCAAATTCCATTACAACAAAGTAACAAAATCCTAGTTTGTAGCTCTCTTTTTAGAACTGTAGCTAAACTTATTTTTGTTCTAATGCTATGTAGGGAAATTTTAGATAATACTTTGCACTCATATGCCTAGGATCTCATTTCCTTCCATATTATTTCCTTTCTAATACTCCTCTATGCATTCCACTTTATGCACACACTACAAGATTAGTTGTGCAATTTTATGACATGCCATAAACTTAATTGTGCTATTGTAGCACCCCCTTTTTGTATAATTTTATGAAGATCACCTAGGAAATAAAAATTCTTTCTTGGTTGTGTAATCTATGATACCATTGACATGAAGTTCACTAGCATGTGAGGCCTTCATTTATTCATGAGCCACCTAACATAACATAAATTTCTATTTTTGTGAATCCTTGTGAACATGGATCCTAGTAATTATCTAAGGTTCCTATTGTTGAATGCCTAGAAAACTGTGTGTTGGGGGGGGGTGGGGTGGTGAATCAATTGATAATTAAACTTTTTAATTCTTTCATAGATCTTAAATAACCACCATATGAATTATTTACCATTAGCAGATGTAAACATGAAAGCAATCATATACAAAAAGAAATCATACACAATGAACACTGGATATGACTTGGAAAACCCAACAAGGGAAAAACCACAAAGAATGTTAGCTCTCAATATATAACACCTGTTAGGGTGACACTAGTTAAGGTGATTTTTACAAAGGGTGGATCGCTACCAAAATGCTCACTTCCTAGAAAGGCTCATTGCCAAAAGAGAAAGAAAGAAAAGAAAATCCATCATTGTGATACAACTACCACAAACAACAATGCCGGAATAGCCTCCGGTGTTTAACAACACACTGCACACCTTCACACAACTTCTCACATCAAACACCAATCCAATTTATCTTTTCAATCTCACATATCTTCCATACATCATTCATTTTGATCATAATTTACTTATACTATCCACATTTACTACATAACCTTTCAAGTCAACCAAACATAATTTGAAATAGGTCAACACTAAGAAGTCTCACGGTGGAAAGGAATGAGAAGTGGACCATACCACAACATATTTTATTAGTTAGATCAATATGTTACACATCCATCACAATGCCACAAAAAATACTATTACACAATCTCCAATTCCGGATCAGACCAGACCCAAAATAATACTTTTAAACTAAGTGAAACAAGAAATGAGTTCAAGAAAACTTATTTTTGTTCTAATGTTATGTATGACCTCTGGATCACACTTATTTTGTTAGGGACAATTCTTAATGAATAGAATTACCATCCAAAGAATGATGAAAATAAATTGATAAAACTAGCGTAACTGAATATGACAATCAACTAATTTTATTTAGAGTTATCACACATTATATAACCAAGTATCAAGGAATCTTGAAATAAGAAAAAAATGAAAAGACTTACCCATTTTTTATAATTTATAAATTGTTAGTTAATATTTAGATAATTTTTTAATCACTAATTACAATCAATATTTCTTATATTGGATGGAAGCAAATTTATGAATTTTTAAGTAGTTTAATCTCAAAATTTGGTAGATTAATGTTGAAAACCATTGGTTTTGATTTTGAGTAGAACATATTTGATCTTTCATGTGAATTTAATATATATGGTATGAATTTGTTCCAATAGAATGTACACCTTAAAAATATGCTCATCTATTTATTTGTGGCAAATGAATACATGAAGGAAATGATTATAAACACATTTAATAATATTAGCAATGTCATAAGTTATAATGCCCTACTTCATGAGTTATTGATCTAAAACGTACTTTGAATTCAAAGATACTTCTGATGATCCATTAATTGTATTAGTCAATGTGTGGTTAACTTGTGACTATCATAACCTTAATTAAATTATAATATTATTTATTAAGCCTTATTTTAGTAACTAGGTTGTTTTGGGTGACATTTATAGCATAAGTACATAATATATACGATGAAGTGGGTGGTTTTCATCATTATATTATGAGTTATAATATTATGTGAGACTTAAGAAGGATTGTCACTTTGAATTGGCTCATTATTATCATGTGAAATCAACTATTTATAACCTATTTTATTTTATGTTCTTCACCTATGCAACTAATTTAATTTTAAGAGGTATTAGAGAAATATCAAATGCAATCTAGAAGTAAACAAACATGCCAAATTTTCCTTAGAAGATTAATTTGTAAAGTGCATATCTCATTAATTTAAAAAAAAAAATTAAATGTAGAGGGTGGATAAATGACTTAATAAAGCTACTATAATCCTAGTTTGACGCATTTTGAAGGAATTATTATAAAACTAAATTATCTCCTAAGGCTACACACCAATGAAGTTTTGAGAGTTATTTCAAATTGTGAATTCAATTTGGAAGTAAAATATAGTAACTAGACCATACCTTACAAATTAGAAAACCTAAAACATATATACATATCTAGCCATATAAATATAGATATAATGGGTAAAACTGGTAGGAGAGTGCTACAAAGACAAATCAAACCTTCATAGCTTGTGCACAAGCATCTTTGCAGGATTTGAAGACTATTTGAGAAATGAAGGCTCTTAGAAGTGTTTGTAGGTTCTTTTAATGTTTTTGAGTTGTAATAAGGTCTTTCAAGACCATTCATTTTGTTTTGATTAGCCATGTAAGGCTTTGATGCCATTTTGTAGTGTGAACTCCATAGGACCTATTTGGTCAACCATGGTCAAATGACATCCAAATTAGCTAAATGAGGCAAGAAATGTATTTTGGCTTCTATGTGGACTATTTTTCAGCTTTATTATGTGCCCTAATAAGTTACATAGGAAAAATCCATAAGTTGTCAAGTTGGATGACAAATTTTGTTGTCAATTTGTTATCAAATTGTAACTAATCTCCCTCCAACGGCTATCTAATTCAAATTTCAGTTGGAGTAGGTTGAGGAGGTTGTATAAACCTTGTTAAAATACTTGGAGGTTGAGAAAAATGATGATGATGAATTTTTGATGTAAGACAATGATCATATTTCAATAAACACTCAGAAATTTCCATAAATTTGTTGTAATAGTGCTTTGTACATACTCCATGTGCAATATAAATCATTGGTTTGAGTAGGCATACATGTTGATGATCATTTAGCTTTGATTTGGTAGGAAAATATCGGGTAATAAGTGAGATATCTGCATTTTTTTAATAGCTAGTCTAAAAACCCTTCAAAACTAGGGTTTGTAAGGAAATGTCTTCTTAACCGCACATTCCTCCAGCTAAATTGGATCAAAAGCCAAGGAATGGGAGAGGAGATAATTTAATTTTAGATTCTAGAAGTTTCTAAGTTCACCATTGAACTGTGGTGAATGAATACATGAAGGAAATGATTATAAACACATTTAATACATGAAGTGACTAGCCTTTTTTGACTACTAAAAATTATGCAGGGGTAAAACTAAGTTAGTTGGACCCTGTATGACTGTGGATTTTATCTTTTGGGATGTGTGCAATTTTTTTAATCCATTGGTGTCTTTGGATTAGACCTTTGGAGTGTGGTTTCTTTGTAAAAGTGGCCTAAAAATCCTTTTTGCCCTCTTGTAGTAGTAGCATTTGAGCCAATAAATGCAAGAGTTGGGTTTTGAGTTTTGGTAGTGTTTTGTGACATCATTGGAGACATCAAAAAGTGTCAAGATTATTTGGTATCCTTAGGAGGATTTTTTTGTTTTTCCTTAAAAGTTCAAAACATGTCTGCTAGGAGTAGGTGTCTTGTTGAGGGCAGTCACCTTGATGGCATTTGTATAAACAAAAGGGTGATGTTTGGGTTGTAATTAGTGTTATTTGGGTTATTCAAGTGGTTCTATAGGGTCCACACTTGTTTGCAATGTTGGTTGTGTTATAAACCAAGTCAACCATAGGTGGCGACATGAGAGTGGGTGTCAAGAATAGTCTTGATGTGAGAAGTTGTATCTCCATGAGTTATTCATGGATATTGTGGGATCTCGTTGAGAAAAGGGGAGTGTAGAGGAGTCTTTTCATGTTGTTGTTAGGATTGTCCAAGAATCCATGTGGATGTTGATACCTTAGTTGAGGGTCTAGTGGATTGAGTTTGTGTGAGAAGCCTTTGTCTCTTGGGGCTCTACATCATATTGGTATCAGAGCAAGTTTGATCATTGGGAGGATAGATTTTGGTGTATGTCAGCAGAGGAGAGTGAAGCAGATGCTAGGATAATTCCTCCAAAGGGAATGTTCACAGAGGTGGCTAGGAAATTTCAAGAGATGGAAGAGATGATCAAGTCTAGAGTCAAAGAGCCACTCAAGGCTGAACTAAAGGCAATGAAGAAATGAAAAGGGCCAAGTGAGGATACTGGTGAAGAAGGGGAACAAGAGAATGAAGAAGAAGAACCCCAAGGATAGGAGCCAGAGATACTTGCTGATCAGAGACCATTCCTTGAAGCCCTCAAAACATTAGGCAAAGACTCTTTTGAGGTCAACATGGAGATTCCTACCTATAGTGGGAAGATGAATGTTGAAGAACTTGTAGATTGGATAGACTCCCTAAATAATTATTTTGAGTACAAGGAAGTGGCTAAAGAGAAGAAGGTGAAGTTTGCAAAGACCAAACTAAAGGGTGTTGCCTTAACCTGGTGGAACTACACTCAAGGTGAAAGGGTGAAAATGGGTAAGAATTGATTCATTCTTGGGATAGGATGGTGTCCAAACTCAAGACCCAATTCATGCTTATTGATTATGAAGTGCAACTATATAGGAGAATGCAAAATCTGAAACAGAAGGATTTGGATGTGGCTTCCTACATAGAGGAATTCCAAAAATTGAGTTTTAGATCAGGGCACTATGAAGATGAAAAGGAGAAGGTTGCTAGATACTTGAATGGGATCAAGTTCAACATTCAAGATGAGATGGTTATGATGACTCCTAAAATAGTAGATGAATGCTTTCAAATGGCTCTAAGGGCCGAAGATAAGTTGAGAAGGAAAACTGAACAACATGATAGGGGAAGAGGAGGCAAGAATTATAGAGGAAAAGGAATTTTTGGGGGAAGAGGACAATCTCAGAAACTCCAAGGTGAGTCTAGCCAACAAGAACAAAGTGGAGACTCAAGTTCAAGAGGAGGCTTTAGAGGAAGAATACCTAATGGAAGGGGTAGATTTGATGGACCAGGGAGAGGTCCTAGTGTCTTCACAGGAAGATGCTTCAATTACAACCAAGTAGGGCATAGTGCAAACAAGTCTCTTGAGAAAGCCTCAAACTCTCATGGAGGAGAGAGAAGGAACCAGTTGATTCATGAGGAAGATTGCCAAAGTGTCAATTCTCCAATTGGAAGTGCAGCCCCTGCCCTTGATGGAGAAATCTTGATGATGAGAAAAACCATGTTAAAGGTGCCTCAAGTGAAAGAACCCCCTCAGAGAAAGACGTTATTCATGACAATGTGCAAGGCCTATGGTAAGATATGTAAGGTAATTGTTGATTCAGGTTCTACTAAAAATTTGGTTTCCACAGAGATGGTAGACAAATTAAAGCTGAAAATATTACCTCATGCTAACCCTTATAAGGTGTCATGGTTGAATAAGGGGCAGAAGGTCTTAGTAGATGAACAATATTGGGTAGAATTTGAGATAGGAGAGTATAAGGACAATATATTGTGTGATGTGATCCCAAAGGATGCTTGTTATCTATTGTTAGGATGTCCATGGCAGTATGATGTACAATCCCAACATGATGGGAAAACAAACTCCTTTCTCATAACCAAAAATGGGAGAAAATTCAAGATGGATCCTTTACCGGATGAGGGTGTAGATAAGCACATTGGGTCAAGTGTCATGTTAGTGAATGGAAAATAGTTTCTATACATCCTAAAGGAGGAAGGAACCCCTGGGTATGCTTTGATTTTGAAGCCCAAAAATAGTCCCAATGTGTCTAGTGACAGTAGGGAAGAAATTCCAAAGGAGGTGCAACAATTGTTGGACAGTTATAAGAGCATAATGGTGGAGAAAATGCCAAATACCTTACCACCCATTAGGGACATAAGCCATCATATTGACTTGATACTAGGCTCTACTTTGCCAAACTAACCAGCCTATAAGATGACTCCAACCCAAAATGAGGAGATTGCCAATCAAGTGCAAGAATTATTGGATAAGGGGTTGGTGAGAAAGAGTCTCAGTCCATGTGTTGTCCCAACAGTCCTAACACCAAAAAAGGATGGTAATTTTTTTGTTGTTTATCTTTATGACATTATTGTGTTTAGCGGGACGAAGGAGAAGCATTTAGAGCACTTGAACTTCATTTTGAAGAAGTTGCATGATGAAAAGTTGATGATCAACATGGAGAAGAGTGTCTTTATGATGGAGGATCTTGTCTAGCTCGGTTTTGTAATCTCCAAGGGGGATTTGAAGATGGATCCAGAAAAGGTGGAGGCTATCTTTTCATGGCCAACACCCAAGACAGTAGGTTATGTGAGGAGTTTCCATGGATTGGCAAAATTTTACAGAAAGTTCATGAAAAATTTCAGTCATATATATGCACCTATCCTAGACACAATCAAGGGAGGTTAAAAATGTAAGTTTTAATGGAAAGATGAAGAAAAGTAATCTTTTGAGTATATGAAAAAGAGAGTAGCACAAGGGTAAGTGCACAAAGATGGTGGTGAAAAAGGGGGGTATAAGTGGACACTTTTTTCCTGAAATCAGGTGAACCTGAACTTGGAGGCAAAATTTGAAAGTCATCCACTCAAGATATGAAGATAATCAAAGAACAAATATTGTATTACTCTGAATCTAGTTTCCAAACTACTAAAAATTTTCAAAATTGGATAAGATTAAGGGGTCCAAATCATTCGCGCACAAAAAACTAACCTTGATTTTTTTTTTGAAAAACATAACATAGTGTCTGACGTGCACATCAAAAAAGTCATAGTTAGATTTAGTATTTTGACAAATCCTTTGGAAGAAAGATAGTTAAGAGTGAGCGCTTTGCACTAAGCAGATCAAAATTACAATTTTTTAAAAAAAAATTGTAAAGAATCAAGTGAACTACAATAATATATAAAGTTTTTAAAATTTGGATAAGTATATCAAAAGTTATTCAAAAAATGGTGCACCTATGTCTATGAGAACTATGGAGACACTGGTAGAAGAAATTCAATAATAATATGTTATTGTTGTTCAAATTGAAAAATAATTATATGGTTAGAAAGCTCAAAAGATGGGTGAAAATATGGTGGCAATTTTAGAAATACCCACTTGATGAAGTGTAAACGTGATAATGACAAAGCCGATAAACCAAGTTGATAAAATAAAACACGTCAAAAATGAGAGAAATGGAGGGAAATCAAACTTCCAAACCATAGCTTTGTCATCCAGGCCTATTTCCAAGCCTAAATAGTCAAAAGCGCTTATGGGGTACTTATGGTTTAAAAAGCACGTACGGGGTACTTATGGTGTAAGAAGCGCGTACACGCTCTTTTTACTGTAAATAGCGAGTACACACTATTGTATAATATGATATTCTATATATAATATGTGTATATACATATAATATATGTAATATATAATATGTGTATAATATGATAATATATATATAATATGTGTATATACATATAATATATAATATTTGTATATATATGTATATATATAATATATTAAACATATATATACACATGTAAGTGTATTGTCTCCCCCTCTCAAACACATACAAGGTGCCTCTCTCTCTCTCTCTCTCTCTCTCTCTCTCTCTCTCTCTCTCTCTCTCTCTCTCTCTCTCTCTCTCTCTCTCTCTCTCTCTCTCTTCCTCCATACCCCATCCCTCTCTCTCTCGCTCTCTCACCTTCTCCCTTCCTCCATACCCCATCCCTCTCTCTCTTGCTCTCTCCCCTTCTCCCTTCCTCCATACCCCATCCCTCTTTCTCTTCTTCTGTCCCTCCCTCCCTCCATACCCCACTGCAACTATGTCTGCACTTCTATAGAAGTAAGTGAATTTATTTCTTGTCTGCAACTTCCTCTTTGATTTTTACCATGTATGCTCTCCTAAGAAAATTGACTGATGGATTTATGTGTGTATATTGAATAGGAGGAATAGGGTTTGAAATTTAACCATGGGTGTATTACCGTGACAAACAAGAAAACCTACAACAATATTCTTCTCGAATGTGTTTTTAATGAGAAGAGCAGATGTGGAAAATAGTGTCAACAAAGCAACATGATGAGTCAGAGTACCTACAATATGTTTTTCAGAAGGAAATAACAAGTAGTAAGAGAAAGACGGAGAGTAACACAGATGATGTCCTATAGAATGATAGTGGTGGGTATGCGAGAGTTCCCATGTTGTTACACAATGCCTGTCACCTAAAGAAATTAAAGTTTGTTGTATGCATGGTCGTGGTAGTATATGATGATCATCACTTGTCAAACAACTTGGAATGGTACATACCCATGAAAGAAATCAAGTGTGTAATTCCTATAGTCACAATCGAGATCAGTCTTATAACCTTGCAAATTTAATAGCATCATATGTTTTAGAACTTAGGCAATACACTTAGGGTTAGGTGAAGCTCTTACACTTGCTTTTCAGTGAAGCCTCATTGTTTGTTCGCTTGGAGTCTCAATGACTGATGGATTTATGTGTGTGTATTGAATAGGAGGAATAGGGTTTGAAATTGAACCACGAGTGTATTACCATGACAAACATAAAAACCTACAGCAATATTCTTCTCGAATGTGTTTTTAATGAGCTGAGAAGATGTGGAAAATAGTGTTAACAAAGAAACATGATGAGTCAGAGTACCTGCAATATGTTTTTCAAAAGGAAACAATGGGTAGGAAGACAAAGAGGGAGAGTAACACAAATGATGTCCTGGAGAATGATAGTGGTGGGTATGCGAGAGTTCCCATGTTGTTACACAATGCCTGTCACCTAAAGAAATTAAAGTTTGTTGTATGCATGGCAGTGGTAGTATATGATAATCATCACTTGTCAAACAACTTGGAATGATACATACCCATGAAAGAAATCAAGTGTGTAATTCCTATAGTCACAATCGAGATTAGTCTTACAACCTTGCAAATTTAATAGCATCATATGTTTTAGAACTTAGGCAGTACTCTTAGGGTTAGGTCAAGCTCTTACACTTTATTTTTAGC
This sequence comes from Cryptomeria japonica, assembly GCF_030272615.1. Taxonomy (NCBI): domain Eukaryota; kingdom Viridiplantae; phylum Streptophyta; class Pinopsida; order Cupressales; family Cupressaceae; genus Cryptomeria; species Cryptomeria japonica. The sequence continues at coordinate 235,212,024 of NC_081413.1, read as the reverse complement.
GAAGCCTTGTTGTTTGTTCGCTTGGAGTCTCATTGTATAATGTTATATTCATAACTTTAAATTTAAGATATCATTTTATTAGCCCACCATATGACCCCTTAGGTGTCATTAGAGGTCGTATTGTTTCCTAAGAGGTCATATGGTGCCTTGTGACTCCTTAAGACCTCTCAAGACACCAATGACCCATAACAACACCATATGGTATTCTAAAGGATCTTATTGTGTTATATGATCCCTTAGGACACCATTTGGTGTCGTTATAGGTCCTATAGTGTGCTAAGGGATAATATAGTGTCATATGACCCCTTAGGACACCCCATGACCCCTTAGATGTTGTTAGGGGTCATATTGTGTTCTAAGGGTCATATTGTGTCCTAGATTCGATATCTCTTCCTCTCCCTCCCTCCCCCTCCTTCTTCCCTCCCTCTCTTTGTATCCCTCTCTCTCTCTCTCACTCTCTCCCCTTCTCCCTTCCTCCACACCACATCCCTCTTTCTCTTCTTCTCTCCCTCCATCTTTCTCTTCTTCTATAATTTCTATAATCACAATCAAGATCAGCCATATGGTGTCCTGTGTCCTTTCTCTCTCCCTCTCCCTCCTTCCCTCTCCCCTCTTCTCTCCCTCTCTCCCTCCCTCTACCTCTCTCCCTCTCTCTACCTTCCCTCCCCCCCCTCTCTCTCTCTCTCTCTCTCTCTACCTCTCCCTCCTTCCCTCTCTCTCTCTGCCTCTCCCTCTCTCTCTCCCTCTCTCTCCCCCTCCCCTCTCCTCTCCCTCCCTCCCTCCTACTCTCCCTCTCCCTTCCTCCATACCCCTTCTTCTCTCCCACCCTCCCCCTCCTCTCTCCCTCCACCTACTCTCCCCCCTCTCCCTCTCTCTGTCTCTCTCTCTCCCTCCCTCCCTTTTCATTCACATCTTTTCTACTACCAATAGCATGTACGGGGTACTGAAACTATTAGTTCACAACCTTGCCATAACATTTTTAAGGCAAAGGAGCGCTTACATGGTACTTATTACTTGTAAGCATGTACAGGGTATTGAGCCCATTATTCGCTACCCTGTGATAACATTTTTTAGGCTTAGGAGACCGTACGCGCTACTTATTAGTCCAGAATGGGAAAAAGAATACCGTTGCACTTGTCAACATTTTATGGACTAACAACATGTACACAATTTTTAATGTAGCACATACATGGTACATAGACATAGTTTTAGTTGCCCAAGAGCCTCAACAACCTCAAAAGAAGTTTTTGAGGTTGTTGAAGGGCCCACTGGAACTGTGTCTGCACTTCTATCACTATTTTATACATAGAAGTAAGTGAATGTTTTGTTTTTGCATTATTTCAAATGATTGAATTGTTGTTCTTATTAGTTTTTGTCAATAGTATTGTGATTGTTTAATAGTTTGATTTCAAAAAATAGTGATAAGACATATATTTATGGTTATTTGTTTGTTTATAAACTTTTGTTTACATATATATGTAATATGATTCTATTTAGGACAACCGATATCAACCATGGGACAAAACAAGTGAGGAACGATAGAACAATTAGAGAATCAAAAGGAAAGACAAAGGCAGCATATGAAGAAATTGTGTGACATAAGAACAATGGGAGAAGAAGGTATGTCATCCTCAACATCTCAATTCAATTTAACAAACGAATATAATGCACCTAATGAAATTGAAGAAGAGACATTTGATTTACCGTATGAACCTAATGCAATTGAAGAAGATACCGCATTGAATAATCAATTAAATGATGAACATATTACACCTTCTCTACTTGATGAATTGAATGTACATAATGAACCGATGTTAACACCTCCTAGAATCATTCATAGGAAACCAAAGTATCTAATTGACTTTCATGAGAATATATTGAAGCCAATGCCCAATAAAATGAATGAACGAACTTGTAGGAGAATGGTTAAAAGAATATGGCAAAACTATTTTAAAAACTTAAATCAAACCAAAAGATGTCAATGAATTGTTCAAATGATTAAAAATTTGAATTTTAGAGAGATAATGAAAATTCTAGGCCTAAGATCATATGAAAGTAATAGTGAAAGAACTATTGTGAGAAATCTATTTGATGCATATCAAGCTATTGGTTCAAAATCATGTACTAAAGATTCTAATGCTACTCGACGTGTCATTACATCAACCATAATGAGCAAGAAAATTAAAAAAGATCATTTGATAAGAAAAACAAGTAAGTCATTAAACATTAGTAGAACAACATTAAGTAAAGAATTAAAGAGGCAGGAAAAAATAGAGGAACCTAACAATAATTCTCTTTGGGTATTCTCGGGTAGACTACCATGCAAAGACAAGGTTGTTGTTGATGCACTAAAAACATTAATTGAAATTTTTTGGCATGACAACACAAGAGTTTTGCCAAACCAAAGAGATGTTGTTAGAAGGCAAATTGGGTCTACAAATCATGAGACACATGCCAAACACTATTTGGATATGACTCAAACTAAATTTTATGAAAGATTCCTTCAAAAGTTTCCTCAAATAAGAATTTCTCAAAGATTTTTGAAATGGCAAAACCTTTTTATATTAAGATTATTCATGTAAGCACCATGTGTTGTTGTAGGATGCATATTGAATTTTCCATGCATTATGATAATTTTTGTCATATTTATTCTACTTTGCACACTAACGATGTTTTGCAGGAATGTAATATAGAAGCACCTCCTAAGTCGGTAAGAGAATTTATTTCAAGTGTGCTATGTAATAGACATGATGGTTGCATTTATTATAAGATGCCTTGTTTCGAAGGTTCTTGTGCTGTATGTGGTTGTTTGCAACATTTACCAAGATGCGTACATTTGGAGAGCACACATGAAATTGGTACAAAAATAGTTTCTTTCAAAATATACAAGACAGTCACATATGGAGTTAAAGATAGAAAAGATTTGAAGAGATGTGAGCTAGTGAAAAATGATATATGTGTAGCTCAATTTACGAAAATGTTTCAAGAGAAACTATTTTATGAGTACATAATGCATACACATAGAGCTTGATGGTTAGATGAGCAATTCAAGTTATGTAAGTACACATTTCCTCTTGGCACCATTGTCTTTATTGTTGATTTTGCTGAAAATTATACACTAAAACTTCAAAATAAAGTGCAATCCATGTATTATCACTCTACACAAGTTTCTATTTTTGTACACATAGCATTCATGCATGCAGATGATAGCACAAAGGAGGATAGAAAGGTTGTAAGAGAGTATCACTTCTACATAAGTGATGGTCATACTCATTCATCAGAGTTTATACAAGGATGCTTTAAAGTTTTCTATGATAGTTTAAGGGAAAGGAACATACGATACAACCGACACTTAATATGGTCAGATAATTGCACTGAACAATTAAAGAATGCAAGGATGTTTTATTGGTTGACAAGGATGCATATGACAAGTGGTGTACAACATTTTTGGAATTTCACTGAGGCTGGACATGGTAAGGGAGAGCACGATGGTGCAGGAGCATGTGTGAAAAGAGTCATAGCTAGGGAAGAATTGAAGTACGAAGGTGGTGCTGAGTTGATAGATGTAGAAACAATTGTGCGATGGTGTAAGTCTATGATGGGTTTAGGTTATCCAAGTACGCCAACGGTTCATAGATATTTTTGGTTCATCACTAAATGTACCATTGAAAACTATCTAGATTGTTGTATAGTTGCAGGATCGAGTGACATGCACTCATTTATGAGTTCAAATTCAGGTTCACTAGTAATTTATATGAGACAAATGGTATGTTTTTTCTCTTCATGAATGTATTGTTTGTGGGAAGAATATGAATAACAAGAGTGGGTTGACAAATTGTCTTGTAGACCGTTGGTTCCCATCGATTCATATCAAATTCCTAAAGCACTACAATTGATCCAGATGGAGACATCAGTGGATTTTGACCATGTATCTGACCTAGTGGATTGAGGTGATTTTTTGAGTTAATTTTTTTGCAAGTATTCTTTTTGGTTCATTTTGTTGTACATCATACTTTATTTTTGGTATTAATTAACACTTTATAAAATGCAGGTCATGTGTATGCAGTTGTTGCAGAAGAGAATAATGAAGAAGGAACATATTACTATTTGTGTCATTGTGTTGAGCCTAAAAGAAAATTGACAACCACAATCATCGATGGAGAGGGTATTGATTACCCGATAGGGTCTGTTGTTGTGATAGGAACATGGCTTTGAAGATACCCTATCAAGAATACTGATGTTTGCTTGTTTGAGGACTTTGAAACACACATACATATTCTTCATTTCTCTAACCTTTATGTTGCAACAAATATGCATTTGATGAAGTACCATGGTAGACCTCATAACAAGATTTTATGGAAAGTTTGTGAATCTGACCACAAGGCAATACTTGACACAATACGGGTTAGACTCAATCTTGAAGGATCACTTGATTGATTCTACAATTTAGAGTAGAATGATTTTGAGAATTTTGTATAAATCGTCAATGAATTGTTCTATATTCATTTTTTGTATATATAAATGCCCATGAGCTGATTTTTACATGTTTAGGGGCATAATTTTGTATATTTAAATGTCAATGAGCTAATTTGTACATATGTACATGCCAAATTTTGTATATTAAAATGGCAATGAGCTGAATCGCACATATAGTAATGCCAAATTTTGTATAAAGCCCATGAGATGATTTGTATATTAAAATGGCAATGAGTTGAATCACACATATTGTAATGCCAAATTTTGTATAAAAGACCATGAGATGATTTTTAAGAGATTTTTTTGTATAATCAAATAGCCAAGAGTTGATTTGACCATATTTAGAGGCAAATTTTTGAATAATATGTGACAATATTTTTGTGACTCTTTTGTGTGTTAATGTTTTGTGACTATGTTTTGAGTATATGTGATGTGTCCCTGGTCAATCATGAGCATTCTTGATTCTTGTATAATCATAGAGAATTATTTGAGTCATTATCGGGTCATAGGGGTCATAGATTGAGACTAGATACAATTTGAGCAAAAATTGTCATTGTTGTCAAAAAAATTGTCAAAAAGATTGTCAAGCAACTTCTACATTGTGTCGGTAGGGTATGACTCTCGACGTTCTAGCACTTTGGGATGCACGATAGGGGTATGCCTAGCGTAAAATTTCCCACTCGGAAGCGCTCGAGATGTTGGTTTGTGCACACGACAAACCAAATCAATTCTAGCCAATCTTTCAGCTTTACATTGCATGCAACTGACAGTTTTTGCAGCAGGCAAAAAAATGCTACCAATTGAAAATGGCTCTGAGTCATCAAAAAATGAGATAGGCCATTGTATAGGATCCTCACACAATCCCATGGGTTCAAACGGATTGACCATATGTGTTCTGGATTTGAAGAAATAGTCCGTCAAATTTTGATAATTTTTTTGACTCAGGGCACTTGAGAGATCGCACCGGTACAGTATGACTCTCGACATTCCGTCGCTTTGGGATGCATGATAGGGGAATGCCTAGTGTAAACCTACCCACCTGGATGTTCTTGTGACATTAGTTTGTGCACACGATGAACTAAATCAATTCTAGCCAATCTGGCAACTTTGCATTGCATGCAACTGACGATTTTTGCAGTAGGCAAAAAAATGCTACCAATTGAAAATGACTCTAACTCATCGAAAACTAAGACAGGTCATTGTAGAGGAGCCTCATGCAACCCCACGAGTTTAAATGGATCAACCATATGTGTCCTGTATTTGAAGAAACTGTCCATCAAATTTTGACAAATTTTTGGACTTAGGGCACTTTAGAGATCGCACTGGTACGGTATGACTCTCGATGTTCTAGTTCTTTGGGATGCATGATAGGGGCATGCCTAGCATAAAAATTCCCACCTGAATGCGCTCGTGATGTCGGTTTATGCACACGATGAACCGAATCAATTCTAGCCAATCTGGCAACTTTGCATTGCATGCAACTGACAGTTTTTGCAGCAGGCAAAAAATGCTACCAATTGAAAATGGCTCTGAATCATCAAAAACCATGATAGGCCATTGTAGAGGAGCCTCACACAACCCCATGGGTTCAAACAGATTGACCATATATATCCTGGATTTGAAGAAACAGTCCGTCAAATTTTGATAATTTTTTGGACTCAGGGCACTTGAGAGATCGCATCCGTACGGTATGACTCTCGATGTTTTGGTGCTTTGGGATGCATGATAGGGCCATGATTAGTGTAAACCTTACCACCTAGACATGCTCATGATGTCGATTTGTGCACACAACAAACCGAATCAATTCTAGCCAATCTAGCAACTTTGCATTGCATGCAATTGACAGTTTTTGGAGCAAGCAAAAAATGCTACCAATTGAAAATGGCTCTGACTCGTCAAAAACCAAAATAGGCCATTGTAGAGGAGCCTCACGCGACCCCACAGGTTCAAAAATATTGACCATATGTGTCCTGGATTTGAAGAAATAGTTCATCAAATTTTGACATTTTTTTGGACTTAGGACACTTGAGAGATCGCACCGGTACGGTATGACTCTCGACATTCTGGTGATTTGGGATGCATGAAAAGGGCATGCCTAGCATAAAACTACCCACCCAAACATGCTCACAATATCTTTTTGTGCACACGATGAACTGAATCAATTCTAGCCAATTTGGCAACTTTGCATTGCATGCAACTGACGGTTTTTGCAGCAGGCGAAAAAATGCTACCAATTGAAAATGGCTCTGACTCATCAAAAACTAACACATGCCATTGTAGAGGATCCTCACGCAATCCCACAGGTTCAAAAAGATTGACCATATGTGTCCTGGATTTGAAGAAACAATCCATCAAATTTTGACAATTTTTTGGACTCGGGGCACTTGAGAGATCGCACCGGTACGGTATGACTCTCGATGTTCAAGCGCTTTGGGATGCATGACAAGGGCATGCCTAGCATAAACCTACCCACCCAGATGCACTCGCGATGTCAGTTTGTGCACACGATGAACAAAATCAATTCTAACCAATCTGGCAACTTTGCATTGCATGCAACTGACGATTTTTGCAGCAGGTGAAAAAATGCTACCAATTGAAAATTGCTCTGACTCGTCAAAAACCGAGATAGGCCATTGTGGAGGAGCCTCATGCAACCTCATGGGTTCAAATGGATCGATCATATGTGTCCTGGATTTGAAGAAAAAGTCCATCAAATTTTGACATTTTTTTGGACTCAAGGCACTTGAGAGATCGCACCGGTATGGTATGACTCTCGACATTTCGATGCTTTGGGATGCACGACAGAGGCATACCTAGCTTAAACCTGCCCACCCAGATGTTCATGCGATGTCGGTTTGTACAGACGATAAATAAAATTTGACCATTGCAAACATGAGGGTGCTCTCACACCAAACACATATTGTTGTTTATATTCATATTGTCGATTTTTGTTGTTTATATTGATATTATTGATTACATATGTAGACATTTAGCCTAAATCTTCTATTAATTAAATAAATCTTTATTTATTTAATTAATTCATTTATCCTTTTCTAGCCTTAGTTCTCATTTAATTAAATACATTTATTTATTTAAATTATCCTTCTCCTAAATTAAATAAATACTCTTATTTATTTAATTGATCACACTTCTTCTCTTAATTTAATTAAATTTTTATTTATTTAATTAATTCATTAACCTTTTCTACCTATGACACATGTCATTCATCTCTTAATTCCTATACTACCTACCCTCTTATTATTTTCTTATTTCTTCTACCTACCCTCTAATCATAGCCAGCCATTTATGTTTTACACCTCTCAATCTTATCCCTCCATTTCTTCTAATGTTTTCTATATAAGGAGACGCTTCCTTCATTATCAACCCTAATCATTCAAATCATTCTATTCAATTCAACTACTAGCGCTCCTGACTACTCTAGCATTCAAACTTTCATATGCGATCAAGCCTACTTGCAACCACATTTTTGTTCTTTGTTGAGCTCTTGTGCACACATAAAATCTGAGAGCAAATATATCAAGCAAGATCAATGGAGATAGGAAGAATGGAGATCCAAACCCCATTGGACATGTGATGGTATAATCTTTGTGATTTCATTTGATTTTCATTGTCTTAGGTAATCTTCATATGCTATGGTGGATCTTTGTTGTTGTTAGGCTAGGGTTTTGTGGTTGAATCTATTTAGTCTTTCAATATTGTTGTTTCTGTTTTCACCATAAACATTTTGGCACACCCAGTGGGACATGGATTTTTGTTAGATCTGTGTTTTTTTATTTTTTTAAAGATTTTTCTAACCCTATATTGTTGTTTTGTAAAACAATTTGGAAAATAACCTTGTGCAGCTAGGGTTTTGGACATAAAATCAAGATCTTGGAGAGATTTGATCTGATCTCACAAACAATTTGGAATTTTTGCATCAAAATGTTTTTGCAAGTTTGGGACAGTATGAAGAGCTCGCAATCCAAAATTCAGATTTTTTGGAGCTTATGTGAATTTTTTATGAATGTTTTATGAATTTTCATAAAAAAATAATTTTGAGAGAAAATGAGCGAATTTTTCATATTTTCCTATAGTTTTGGAAATCTCTCTGATTTATACATAGGCTCCATTCTTTGTGATTTTAATTTTGAAGCAAAATATTTCCTCAAAAATTGGATCTTTAAAAATTAGGGTTTCTCATTATTTTGATCACATCTCACAAACGGTTTTGCATTTTGGCATCAAATTTTTTTGTAGGTCAAGAACATTATTATAGGTACTCAGTACAAAAATCAGATTTGTTGGAGGATATTTGAAATTTATATGAATTTGTTATGTATTTTCATAAAAAAAAAATTTTGAGAGCCAATTAGAGAATTTTTTGGATTTTCTTACATTTTTGGAAATCTCTCAGAATTATACATAGGATCTGTTCTTTGTTATTTTAAATTTGATGCAAAATCATTCCTAAAAAATTAGATCTTTGAAAATTAGGGTTTTGCATTATTTTGCTCATATCTCACAAACTATTTGGACATTTTGCTGAATTTATTTTATGCGAGTTTGGAAGATCATCAGGAGTGTCCAGTAAAAATTTTAGATTTTTTGGATCAATTTTGCATTTTATATGGATTTTTTATGATTTTTCATAAACAATTAATTTTTGGAGAAAATTAATTTATGATGAATCAGATCTTTGAATTGGTAAAAAAAAACGCATTGTTGAAGGCCCCTATTTCACAAAGTCTTTTGGATCTAAAATTTACCTAACTTGTGTGCTTGCAGGAGGGGTATTATTGCAAAACTACTAACAAATATTTGTTGCAGAATTTTGGCAAGGGTTTTTGATCTTTATTGTGTGCCTTTTTTTCATAAATTATCAAACACTTCAATTGGTGTACTAAAATTGAACCAGTGTCTTTTGTGTCTTGGGCAATAGGCTCTTTTTGTTTAATCTCTAGAGGTCCTGTCTCCCCTTGTGGTCATTAGGACTACTAGTGAGGAGAGAACGACCCAAGTGGTAGTGAGGAAAAGACATCCTCTTCTGAACCACTATAAAATACTATATCCATGGTGAAAGCCATGGGTAACGTGTGCTGATTAGTTCATATCGACACTATGTATCCCCATAAACCCGTTTGATCAAATTTATTTGATCAGTTGTAGGGCATAGCCCCTATTGGCTGGGAGCCTTCTATATTTACAGAGCTGAAAGTGCTGCATGTATGGCCACATAAGTAGATGCCCTTACTAGCACCTTTTTTTTTTAGAAAGAAAAAATCCTTCTAGTTGTTGGGTCAGGAGGACAGACCTCTGGAGCGACCCACACACATACAGTTCTTAGTAGAGATACAAAATTCGCCATGGGGATTTTTTGTGGGGATTGATGCTTGGCTACCCCAAAGAAGTGAGTGCTGAGGGTGGAGCTAGTGGGGTCAAGCATCTAAGTATCCGCTCTGAATAGCGTAGGCTCGGGAGAAACCCCATGTGGGATCAACAACTATTGTCTTGGCCAACCATAGGAATTGTGTTTGTCTTCTTTTGAACATTCAAAAATTCAATATCAAACATAAAAACATTGTGTCTTTTGTGTCTTCAAGTGTATGCCAAACATTTTTACATCAAACAACACACTTTCTTTTGAGTCATTTTGAGTCTAAACACTTGCAAACATTGAGTCCTCATCAACATTGTGTCATCTTGTCACAAAAAATAGTAAAAAAAAATCAGATTTGGTCACAACAAACAACTTCACAAATTGGAAAAATTTACAGTCGAACAAACAAGAACAGTCAGTTTCAGACTTACTGAGCTTCCTAGATTATCTCTCTAGGTTTTCATCTGGAATTCAACCTATATTTTAGTCTCACAAAGTCTATCATTGCTTTACACCTTGCATTACATTCACATTTGTCTAAACTTGAGTCAAAAGGTCACTTGCTTTGTCAACACAGTACATACAACAACATTTTGCTAAGTGGTCCCTCATCAAGGTCTATCACCTTTGGGTCTCATTTGGTCTTACTTAGAGTCAAGGTCAACTTACCTCATCAAGAGAAACTATCATCTCTTTGGAAGTCACACCTACTCTACTACATACATACTTGGTCTTACACTTTGGACATTGCAAGTACACCTCAGATTCATTTACATTCTATCCACCTCTTGGTCCTGCATACTCTTTCCATTTTCATCTAGTCTCAAACATCTTGGTCAATACCTAGTTCATGGTTGAAACCTGTTCCCAAAAATCTAGGAGAGAAGCTAAAGAAGCTCAAGAGTCCAAAAACATGAGTGCCTATGAGTATGACAATGATGTCTTTTTCAATTCTGATCATACCACATTACCTAACATGGATGCCTATAGAAACATTCCAAATGTTGAGAACATGGATAACACGAACAACAATGACACACACAATGACAATATGGACAACTTTTCTATACATTAAGCAGAAGTGGAAGACTCCATTATGGATCCCTGTTTCAATTGATTGGTTGAGGAAATAATGAGTAGAGATAGACAATACTTCTTACAAGTGATGGCACAAAGTCGAGCCAAGATTCCTCATGATTTTGACATGTCTCAAATAATGGAACATCAACCTTTGCAACAACCTCACCCTAACATGGATCAAAGAAGGCCTAATAGTGGAGGCAATAGAGGACCACATCTTGTGCTTGAATCACCATCATCTTTGTTTCAAAAGCCTTAGGTCCCAAATACACATGGTCAAACATATGATACTCACCTTCATGGACCATTATGGAAGTCTTATGTAGAAAAATATACTCAATCATATACCAATGTTAGGGACCAACCATCAAAGCAATTGGATATCCAAAGGCATGATCAAAATTTGGACACAAGGAAACCCTGCGTCAAATTTGGGGGCAACACAGTAGAACAAACTCATGACATGCTTGTAGAGTATGGTATACATGGACAAAACAAATATTCCATTCCTCATCATGACTCTATGCCAAGTGGTCTATATACACAACATCATTATAGACCTCCTCCATATGAACATGTGTATGATCAGTATCATCCATATATGCAACATGCTCCTCCTCCACCCAGTGCCTCAGGCATGGGATATGGTCCAAGAAGTTGGTCTCCACCTAAGAGCAATTTGGAACAGCAAATTAAAGACTTACAAAAGAAAATAGAGGATATAAATACACAGAAGCCAATTTACACAATGAGAGACATATGTCCCTATCCATTTGACAAAATTATTCCAATGCCTCCATTTCCTACACACTTTGTGACACCTAAGTTCGATAAGTACAGAGGAAAAGGGGATCTTAAGGCACATATAAGACAATTTTTTACAGCTTGCATTGAGGTAGCAGGAGAAGAGACATATTTGATGAGATTATTCCCACAAAGCTTAGGTGATCAAGCTATGGAATGGTTCTCCCAACTCCCACCTGGAATTAAGTCATGGGGTGACTTAGCAGAGGCATTTATCCAACATTTCTTATACAACATAGAGACAGACATACCAGTCACCAATTTGTGCAACACCAAGCAAAAGGATGGAGAATATTTTTCATCATTTTTACAAAGATGGAGAAAAAATTCCACAAAAATAAATGGTAGAGATGTTCACCTAGAATGTCCACAGAGAAATTGGTTATGACCTGAGAAAAGCTTGCTTGTCCATTTTCAAGGACGTCATTGAAAAATGCTTAGCAATAGAGAAGGTCTTTATTGAGCAAGGCATCATCAAAATATTCAAAGAAAACAAAGATGACTATAAAGGAAAAGACAAGCCAAGATTTTGGAATAAAAACAAGAACACAGTCAATGATGGTGTTGTTGATGCCAATAAAATACGACCCAAAATCATTTTTTTTGGATCAAGATCTACAAACAATCAAGTGAATACTCAAACAACCTCAAAATCATGAAGGAAGTATACCCCATTGGGAGAAACACTTGAGTCAGCTTTCAAAAAGCTAGTAGCAAACAAGATAATCACAATTCCAGATTTGCCTCCGTATGAGACAAAGGTCAAACCAACTTGGTGGAATGACTATGAATACTATGAATATCACAAGAGAAAGGGCCATAAAATAGGAAATTGTCATCGACTGAAGAACATCATACAAGACCTTATTGATAGAGGTGACATTGAGATTGAAGGGCATTCATCCAATCAAGAACATGAAATGTTTAAAGAACCATTCCCAAAACATGACAAGGAAAAAATAAAATCCACCGATAAGTAGACCAACTATACCAGAGCATCTTATAACTATGATTCAACTGTTAATCACATTTCAATGGACAATTATGTCTCTACCATTATCATAAAGGAAGAAACGCCTAAAAATTCTACCCAAAGACCCAAAGTTGTCCTAAGAGGCATTGGACCCTCTTCTAAATCTACCTCCGAATGTAATGTCACAACTCATGGAGGTAAAGTCACCCTGCAAGGTGTTCTAGCTAAAACCATTACGTCCTCATCATCCAAATCTGAGTACAATCTAGTAGAATAGTTAGGGAAGACACCCATGCTTATCTCAATCCTAGAACTATTGCGTATCTCTCCTTCACATAAAGCCATACTTGGCAAATTCCTGAGAGAAACCTCTGTCCCCACTAATTTGAACATGGACCAGTTTCAAGCCATGGTGGGATACCTTTACATTCCACATTCTCTTACATTCACAGAAGCCGACGACGCCTCTGTAAGCCAACCACATAATGCACCTTTACACATTGAAGCCTTCCTACACAAACACCGAATAAAATGAGTCCTAATAGATGGAGGAGCAGGTCTCAATATATGTATATTGAATACTCTTAAGCAAATGGGATATTTAGACAAAGATGTGAATTCTACAAACAAAATTACCATCAAAGCATATGATGACGAAGAACGCTCATCTAAGGGCACATTCACCTTAACTCTCAGAGTTGGACCGGTTATGAAAGATGTGGTTTGTGAAGTCCTTGATCTAGATCTCATATACAACATACTCTTGGGATGCCCATGGATTCATGAAATGAAAGTTGTTCCCAAAACATATCATCAATGTATCAAGTTCCCACACAATGGAGTTGAAGTGACCATCAAAGCTGACCCAAACCCATTCATATATTGCAACAATCCATGACCTAGATCAGAAATAAAAATCCCAGTCAATCAAGAGGCTATTCCATCATCAACATATGTTGATCCAGAATCCTTGAAAGATTCTACATCAAAAAAAGAAGAGATCAAAGAAAAGTTCAAGATCAAAGACTTGGGATGTGGTGAGTATATTTTTCATGTTGATCAACTCCCACTATCTCCTAAGCTATTCACTTGACAGGAACAATCTATAAACAATTTTCAAGGAATTGGGTGTGAACCACCTAGTGTTGTGGCTACTAACTCTGAATGCAAATCTCCTCTAGTGGTGCAAGCACCTCTTGATATCAATAGTCCTAAGAGTGGTTCTAGCGAAGAATCTATTGAGTGTATTGCTAGCCCTCTTGATAACTCTTATAGCCTTACCATTTCATCCACTCATTCCATTTCCACTCCTCTCCCATACTTGGCTCAACAAGAATTAAAAACACCCTTACTCATTGGGGATCAATAATCAAGCCTTGAGAAGAAAAATCTAAAAGTAAAAAATAAAGAAAAGTCCTTTATTCCAAATCAAAATCAAAAGCTATTGGACTCTGCAAAAATCAAAGTCAAGGATAAAAATCCTATGAAAGAAAAATAACAAGAGTTGATCTCCTCTAATATCAAAATAACTGGGGGCAAAAGTTCTAAAATTTCAAGTCATAAAGCATACTTGTTGATCCTAAGTCTCCATCATGCTATCCTACTTTCACTTCTTTTCACAATCACAAGCCTTCATCACTCATCCACTTGTTCCACACATCCTTTCCCTTCTGGCGATACATCACAGACCTTTAATGGAACTTCCTTGAAGGAATTTGTTATCAAGGATGCCCAAAATTCTTTAGGTCAAGTGAACACGTTTCAGGAGTGGCAAGAATATCTTCTGCACTGGAGTAGGCTCTCTGAAGAATGTCAATCTGTGAGGTGAGCTAACTCTTGAGCTATCATAGAGATTGAAATCTCTTAGCTCTCTCATTATCATTCCTAATCAGTTTGTCATGTAGTTCGTCTATAGACTGGTTAAAGACATGAATGGAGTCCTAGAGTGGGACATATGCCTTGCATAACCTTTCTATTTCTTGCTTAGTTTCAACTTGATTTTTGGAAATATCAGAATAAAAGAAAGTAACATTGGAGGTAGAGGCAAGATACTTTCCTCCAGATTCAATAGATTTCTTCAATAGACTGCAATTATGAGATAAAGCCATTTTGCCATTCTCAATGTGCTTAGCTACACATAATTCTATCTCACTTCCTTTATCAAGGAAGACAGTCACTCGAGCTACACATAATTCAGTCAAGGAACAATGCAACTACAATCACAAGGTAAAGCCTCGCACATTTGAGGTGGGTGACTTAGTTCTCAGAGAAAATCCTAAAAATCCGCAAGACAGAGAGAAGAAGGGCAAGTTCGAACCAAATTGGCTTGGTCCTTACATCATTACAGTAGCCTATGGATCTGGTGCATATCAACTTTCAACTCCAGATGGCTAACCAAATTGGCTTGGTCCTCCAAGATTGGTTATCCATTCATAATAACATTATTTTTCACCACTTTCCATCCATAATAAATCAGCTCCTATCTATGGCTAAGGCAAATCCTATGTCTAGTGATGGGTGTGGAACTGAGAAAATCACACGTTCTGAGGAGTACAGTTTCCTCCAGTCTTCTTCAGTCTATCTGCACACAATCCACAATAAAGAAACACTTGCATCGTCAATCCGCAATCAAGTTTCATCTTCTCCACAATAAAGTATCAGTTGCATGGATTTAGTCAGTTTCAGATGAGACACAAGCAACAATGGACTTTCAACAAATCAAATATTTCAATAGACTCGGACAACATTATGGTTCAGTGCTATCTATCCTTTTTGTGAAAGTAAAGAATGTGACCACAATCAAATAGACTTATACAAGTGACAAGAGACACTAAACTTAAGGACTACAGTGGAAGTTGGTGTCGAGTCTTCATTTTCTTTTGATTTTATCTTTTTGGTGACATGTCCTTTAGCTTTTTTGGGATGTCTCTGACTAGAGATTCTATCTCTAGGATGTCTTTGACTAGAAAGGCAAGGATGGGGTGTCATCACCTATTTTTATTTGCTATTTATGGATTATGTTAGTAATTCTATGACTTTTCCAAGGATAGGAGGACACTAAGAGTCTAGTATGAACGGGGGCATTCCTTGTTTGTAACTGTCTGATCTCCATGCAAAAGGGTACAATGACTTTCCAAGTTGAACATATACCTCGATTGTCATAACCTATTTGCCATAATAAATCTCAATGATGATAACACACAAGAAGCTCTTTCACTTTCATATCTTCTATCTTCCATCCCCCTTTCTTGATTGTCCTCCATCATCCTTCCCGAATCCGTGTAGTCCGTTATCACATGACTGATTATAATGACACACCAAAAATATTTGCATTTCATGTAGCTTGTGCCTACATTACCACATGTTATCATTTCATACATACATATATATATCACAATTGCATCACATCCTGCACATAACACTGTTAGCACATTTTACAGTCTCATCATGTAAATAAGTCATTTGCATATTCATATCCATCTACATTTCATACATTCACATTCACATATGCATAATATATTAAAAACATAAAAGAACCAAAATATTGCATTTCCTCATGTACATATTTGCATCCATATCATATGCATCACATAGAAACATATATCACATAGCTACACATGCATATAGCTTCCACAAGGATGAATCATCTCATATATATATCAAAATCATAAGTATCATGATACAATGATGTCAAAATACATATGGCTACAAAATCACCCAAAGGTGTCTACATCATCATACAAAATGGTACAAACTGATACATAGGGAGCCCTTTAAGGCTATGATGAACTCCCTCCCTTAGATCTGGCTGGCCTCGATAGAGTTTGAGCCCTAGAAGGACCCACCCCAGGATCGTCTATCATGCCCCCTCTATCTAGTGGTAGTGGATGACCCATGACCCCACCACTAGATGCCTATCTCCTGTCTCTCCCTCCAGTGGTCATCATCATCCGCAATGGTCTCCGAAAGCTCCTAGCCCACTAATTTGGTGGCACCAATCCATAGTACAGGTCTCTTAAGTAGGCTATCTCCTCCCCTATCTGTAGAACATAGGTGTATCTAGCCCCTGTGTCCTCTATTGCCCATCTCAGCCTCTATATAGTGTTCAATAGCCTGATCCCTCTCCCACTTAGTATCCCTCAGTTGTCTCCTGAGTCTAGCTGCATCCCTCTCTAGATCCTAGATTTCATCTTCTTTTCCTTGGAAGATCTCCCTCAAGGATATTAGCTCATCCTCCTTGATGCAGAGATCTTGTGCCTAGCTCTCGAATTCACCTTTACTCACCCCAACTCCTCTACTCACCCTTCTACTCAAGATCCTCCAAGGTAACTTGTTAGGGTACACTCCTTAGACCTCCAAGGTCTAAAATATACTAGCTTTCCTCCTAAGTATAGCCTCTTGAGGTTTCTTGTTGGTTTTGACCCAAATTTTTGATTTTGAGAAGGTCTCCTACTAGGTTCCCAAAGCTCCAGCTATGTTCCAAAGACCTCCACCAAGGATCTTCACTCTAAAAGCATGTTAAAATTTTATGGTAATTTTGGGTAGGTATTTACATGGTCATTTTATGCTTTTAAATGGTCCGCACCTTCCTCCCAAGCCCCAGGCTTTCAACTTGCTTCTACCGACTGCTATTAGGCTTAATTGACTAGCCCTTCTTGGACTGTTTTTTCATCTTTTACCCAAAAATTTCCTAACCACCCCTAGATATTTTTACATATTAAGATACCCATTTTTAAGTTAAACAAGATCACAAATTTTCCCATCTAGGTTTGTTGTACAACTAGGGTAACTAAAAAGAGCTATTTTTAAGGGGTTTAGGGCTTCCAAGCAGTTTCGGAAGATGTGCTCCAAACTCTTCACCAATAAAAATAACCAACCAAAAAAATCTTGGATTATTTTATTACACCCATAGATATTTCCAAAACACTATGGGTTTTTTGGGTATCACTTCTCCATGGCTCTGAAAATGAGCAATCTCTGCTGCCCTCACACACTAGCTACAAGCTTGTGCGTTATTCATCTCACCCATTCTCCTCCTTGTGGCATGAAAAAACACAAAATGCCTACTCTAAAAATATTTAAAGAGACTACCCAATCCATCCAATGGATTTCAACTTGTTCCATTCATGGATGCTCAGGTAAAATGCATTTTTACAATCAAAACCGCAAATTTCAAGGGTTTGTGAGCAATTTTTACAAAAATCAATGATAACTTTTGATCCAAAGCACTTCAGACCTTCATATTATACTTGTTGGAAAGGTAAAACAAATTCATAACTTCTTATTCTACTATGAGAACTATACCAGGCCGTGCAAGTCGTACAAAATAAAAAATTCAAAGAAAAAATACTCCAAACGTGAGAAAAAGCATAGGAAACCCTTGGCAAATGAATTGAATGCAAACCAAAAGTTGATTAACCTATTATTGGAGATGATTAGAATGTTTTATACACCTTTTTAAGTTGTTTTCAACCAACTTCCAACACCATTTCCTTCATGGACAACTTTTTCCTAAAAATACAAAAGCTGTCATGACCAATTTTTGACAACTTTTACCTATGCATGCAAAAACACACTCCAAGGCTCTCAAGGCCTGAAAAATCACTCAAATGGAATCCCACAATGGATTTAAACCATTTACAAACATTCTATCATGTTTCCAGGCATCCACCTAGTACAAACCAAAAATTAACATTTTGACAACTTTTTAGGATAATGACAATTTTGGATCCCAAGCACAACAAAACTGTGGAAAACCAAACTATAGCTTCAAAAAACATCATAGGATTTCTTCCACCTTATTACAACATAAAATAACTTGAAATCAAACAAAAACTCTAAAATGCAATAAAAGACAACTTTGAGCTAGGTGCTCTACACCATACTCCCCTGGGGCAAGGAACTCAAGTCCCTTGAGTTATCAGGTCTACTAGTTGCACTCCATGATGAATTATGTCAGCTTCTGACATCCACATAGCCTCTGAATCAGGTAGACCTTCCCACTTCACAATATAATGTTCATAGATTCCCTTTCTTATCTTCTTGATCACCTTGGTATCCAAGATGCTTTCCAACTGAGCCGATTGACTAAGTGGTAAATTCACCCAATCCTCTTTAGATTGCAATGTAGTATCCATTTGAGTGGTTTGAGATTATCCTTTATAGGGATACAATTCACAAATATTGAAAATAGGAGATATGGCCAAAGAAGGAGGTATTTCAACCTCATAAGCATTTTGGCCCAACTTATGCACAATCTTGAGTGGCCCAATCTTCTTCATCATCAACTTGGTTGGCTATCCTTTTGGAAGTCTTTCCTTTATGAGATAAGCCAAAACTAAGTCTCCAACCTTAAATTGCAAGTTCCTCCTTGATTGATCAACTTGTTCCTTATATTTTTTTTATTTTTGTTGCAAGGACTGTCGTACTTTGTCATGAATTTCCTTAATCCCTTTAGCAAAACTCTCTCCTTGAGCACTCTTGTGGGTCATTGTGTTGATATCACTAAGTTCTAAGACACCTGTAGGATGCATTCCATAAACAATTTCAAAAGGACTTTTGCCTGTGCTTCGATTGACTGAATCATTATATGCATACTTTGCTTGGCTGATCACCAAGTCTCAAGTCTGACCATGCTACTTAGTGAGACACCTTTGGAGATTACCCAAGGACCTATTGACCACCTCAGTCTGACCATCTGATTGTGGATGGTAGGCAGATGAAAATGAGAGTCTACTACCCAACTTCTTCCATAAGGTTCTCCAGAAGTGACTCAAAAACTTAACATCCCTATCACTCACAATGGTAACTGGAAGTCCATAGATTCTTACTATTTATTTGAAGAAAAGACCTGCAATATAGGTGGCATCATTGGTACTCTTGCAAGGGATGAAGTGAGCCATTTTTCTGAACCTATCTACCACCACATAAACACTATTAAATCCTCTTGGTGTTCTTGGTAAACCCAACACAAAGTCCATGCTCAAACAGTCCCAAGGCCTTTGGGGTATGACTAAGGGCTGATATAAACCTGCATTACTTATTGATCCTTTTGCTCTCTGACATATGGCACATTCTTCAACAAATCTCCTTACTTCTGATTACAACTTGGGTCAATACTAGAACCGACTAACCTGCTCCATTGTTTTATCATTGCCAAAATGACCTCCTAGACCCCCTTGATGTTTCTCTTGAATTATATTTTGTCTCTTAGAGAATTGGGGTATACAAAGGAGATTTCCTTTAAACAATAAACCTTCTTGTATCATATACTCTGAGTAGGAAACATGAGAAGTGTTAGAAAAATCAGAACATGTAGCATATTTATCAGCAAAATCTTTGTCTTCTTTGTAGAGGTCACTCAACTCCTCCAACCCCACACTATGCAATTTAACCTCTTGTATGGTCATGACTCTCCTACTCAGTGCATCAACAACTTTATTTGAGGTGACCTTCTTATGCTTTATAGTGAAGGTATAAGATTGTAGGTATTCTACCCACTTGAGGTGCTTCTGATTCAACTTCTCTTGTCCATTAAGAAAACTAAGGGCATGGTTGTCAGTATAGACCACAAACTCTTTGGGCAAAAAGTAATGATGCCACTTCTTCAAGGCTTGCACCATGGCATACAACTCCAAATCATACACAGAGTACTTTTTTTTTTTGCTTCATTCAACTTTTCAGAGAAAAAGGCTATGGGAAGACCCTCTTGACTCAAAATAGCCCCTATTGCTCTTTGACTAGCATCACACTCAATTGTAAATAACTAATTGAAATTAGGTAACCTAAGGGTAGGTAACTCAACTATCTTCTTTTTCAACAACTCAAATCCCTTTTAGGCCTCCTCTATCCACCTAAACTGACACTTGACTCCCCCTTTGATAGTATTGAGCACAAGAGCACACACATGACTAAAGTTTCTTACAAACTTCCTATAAAAGGATGCTAACCCATGAAAGGTCCTAACATCACTGATATTGTTAGGTGTAGGCAAACTAAGGATTGCCTCAACTTTACTAGGATCCATTTTTAGACAACCTTGTGAAATGGCAAACCCAAGATATACAAGTTCAGTCTTGAGAAACTCACACTTTTCAAGGTTGATTTTGAGTTGTGCCTTTTTCAGCTTCTTCAAGACCTTCTCCACATCCTTGAGATGTTCTTCTTTGGACCTGCTAAAGATTATAATTTCATCAAGATATACAATCACAAATTTACCTATGAACTCAACCAAGACTTCGTTCATGAGCCTTTGAAAGGTGCTAGGTGCATTGGTAAGGCTGAATGGCATGACCAACCACTCATAGAGGCCAGCATTGGTCCTAAAGGTTATCTTCCATTCATCCCTTGGTCTGATTCTTATTTGATGATAACCTGATTTTAAATCCACCTTTGTGAAGTAGCTTGCACCCCCAATATTGTGCAACAGGTCTTCTATCCTTGGCATAGGGAACCAGTACCTTATAGTGATCTTATTGATTGCTCTGGAATCTGTACACATTCTCTATTTTCCCCATTTCTTGGGTGCTAAGATAGTAGGTATAGCACATGGAATCAAACTCTTTTTGATGAATCCTTTGTCCAATTTCTCCTGTACTTGTTTGGCAATTTCTTCATTTTAACTAGGTGTCATTTTGTAGGCAACCTTGTGAGGCAAACTTGCCCTTGGAATCAGGTCTATTTGGTGATTTACATCCCTCATTGGTGGAAAATAATTAGGTAGATCTTCTCCTATTACTTCTTCATATTGTTTGATTAGACCCTTCACCTGTTGTGGCACTTCTTCCATTGGATCTACCTTACCTTCTTCACTAGGTTTGAGCACAATAGCATACCCTTGATCTCCTTCTTGTTTCATCACCTTAAGAAACTCTTTCCCACTCATCATATTCACACTTGATACCACTTTTTTTTCCTCTTTTGGATCAGGTAATGGATCCATTTGATACCTCTTACAATTCTTGATAATGATATAGCTATTCTTTTCTCCATCATGCTAAGCCTTTACGTCAAATTGCCATGGATGTCCCAACAGCAAATGGTAAGCATCCATAGGAAATATATCACATAAAATATTGTCCTTATAGTCACCAATCTCATAGTCTACCCATTCTTTCTCATCAACTAAGACATGTTGGCCCTGGTTGAGCCATGACACCTTGTAGGGAGTGAGATGTGGCAACCTCTTTAACTTGAGTTTATCCACCATTTCAGTTGAAACTATATTCTTAGTTGAACCTGAGTCTACAATCACTTTGGAAATCTTGCCTTGAGACTTACAAGTTGTTCTAAACAAACTCTTCCTTTGCGGTGGCTCTTGAGCTTGAGTAATCTTCAACAAAAACCTCCTTAGCATTAGAATTTCACCATCTGTCACTGGGCCTGCCTTGCTGAGAGGGGAAGACACACTTTGATTGTCTTCTTCCTACACTAATTGTGTTTTTATCTCACCCATGTATGAGTGTGAAGAGCTGGTTGCTTTCTTCGGACACCTTCCCATTGTCTGGCCAACTTGATTACAATTATAGCATCTACCAGTGAAAACTGAATTTCCTCTTCCTAAGTCTCCAAATCTGCCCCTAGAATCATTTCTTCCTCTGAAGGATCCTCTAAATGGTCCCCTTGAAGAGTCTCCACCACCTTCTTGCCTTGATTTTTCTTCATTCCTTGATGTTTTCTGTCCTCTACTAAAAGTGCACCTTCCTCTAAAGGATCTACCACAACTAAACTTTTGATTTTGTTCACTCCTCTTGATTTTGTCATCTTCCCTTAATGCTAATTGAAAACACTTATGAACGGTATCATGGGTAAGGATACTAATTTCATCTTGTATATTTTGTCTCAATCCATTCATGTATCTAGCCAATTTATCCACCTCATTCTCATGCTTCTTAGCTCTGAGGCTTAGCTTATGGAATTCCTCCATGTAAGCATTGACATCTAGCTCCCTTTGTTTTAGATTTTGCAGTCTCCTATGAATTTGAACTTCATAATATCCTGGAAGGAATTGTGCTTTAAGTCTGATCTTCATACGCTCCAATGAAGTTATCTTGTTTTTTCCTTCTTGTATCCTTTCTTCTTGCATCATATTCCACCAAACCAATGCCGATCCTCTCATTCTTGATTTGGCCACATTAACTCTTTTCTCTTCTACTACCTCTTTTTAATGAAAATTATTATTGAGAGCTTCTATCCAATCTATCAACTCTTCTCCATTAAGCTTTCCTCCTTATGTGGGTAATCCAGCCATATTGTCCTTAGAAATGGATTTGACTGCAACTAGGAATAAATTTTGGTCTTGAGGAATAGCAACTACTGCTAGTTCCTCTCCATCTTCCACTTATTCATTAGTCTCATCACCCAATTCTATCTTAACCTTTCCCTTCTCCTTCTTTGCCTCTCTGGTTCCTCTGCTTCCTTATGTATCCTTCAATGCTTCTATCATCTCTGCCACCATCTGCCGGATGGCTTCTGGAGTCATTTCCTTTGGAAGCATTGAACTTGCTTCTAATTATTCACAATCTGACATACACCAAATCTTTCAAAGAATGGCTCTGATACCACTCTGATGCAGAGATCTTGTGCCTAGCTCTCCAATTCACCTTTACTCACCCCAACTCCTCTACTCACCCTTCTACTCAAGCTCCTCCAAGGTAACTTGTTAGGGTACACTCCTTACACCTCCAAGGCCTAAAATCTACTAGCTTGCCTCCTAGGTATAGCCTCTTGATGTTTCTTGTTGGTTTTGACCCAAATCTCTGATTTTGAGATGGTCTCCTACTAGGTTCCCAAAGCTCCAACTAGGCTCCAAAGACCTCCACCAAGGATCTTCACTCTAAAAGAATTTTAAAAGGTTATGGTAATGTTTTGTAGGTATTTACAAGTTAATTTTATGCATTGACAAGGTTTGCACCTTCCTCCCAAGCCCTAGGCTTTCAGCTTGCTTCTAACAGCTACTATTAGGCCTAATTGACTAGCCCTTCTTGGAGTTTTTTTGCTCTTTTCCCCAAAATTTCCTAACAACCCCTAGATATTTTCACATATTCAGATACCCATTTGGAAGTTAAACACGATCAAAAATTTTTGCATCTAGGGTTTTTGTACAACTATTGTAACTGAAAAGAGCTATTTTTAAGGGGTTTAGGGCTTCCAAGCAGTTTTAGAAGATGTGCTCCAAAACCTTCACCAGTCAAAATCAACAACCCAAAAAATCTTGGATTATTTTATTAAACACATAGACCTTTCCAAAACACTATGGGTTGCTGGGGTATCACTTCTCCATGGCTCTGAAAATGAGCAATCTTTGTTGCCCTCACACACTAGCTACAAGCTTGTGTGTTATTCATCTCACCCATTCTCCTCCTTGTGGCTTGCAAAAACACAAAACACCTGCTCTAAAAATATTTACAGAGAACACCCAATCCATCCAATGGATTTCAACTTGTGCCATTCATGGATGCTCAAGTAAAATGCATTTTTACAATCAAAACCGCAAATTTCAAGGGTTTGTGAGCAATTTTTACAAAAATAGTGATAACTTTTGATCCAAAGCACTTCAGACCTTCATATTATACTTGTTGGAAAGTTAAAATAAATTAATAACTTCTTATGCTACTATGAGAAACATACCAGACCATACAGGTCATACAAAATTAGAAATTCAAAGGAAAAACAGTCCAAACATGAGAAAAAACATAGGAAACCCTTGGCAAATGAATTGAATGCAAACCAAAAGTTGATTAACCTATTATTGGAGATTATTAGAAGGTTTTATACACCTTTTTAAGTTGTTTTCAACCAACTTCCAATGCCATTTCCTTCATGAACAACTTTTGCCTAAAAATGCAAAAGTTGTCATGACCAATTTTTGACAACTTTTACCTATGCGTGCAAAAACACACTCCAAGGCTCTCAAGGCCTGAAAAATCACTCAAATGGAATCCCACAATGGATTTAAACCATTTCCAAACATTCTATCAAGTTTCTAGGCATCCACCTAGTACAAACCAAAAATTGACATTTTGACAACTTTTTAGGATAATGACAATTTTGGATCCTGAGCACAACAAAAATGTGGACAACCAAACTATGGCTTCAAAAAGAATCATAGAATTTATTCCACCTTATTAAAACATAAAATAACTTGAAATCAAACAAAAACTCTAAAATGCAATAAAAGACAATTTTGAGCTAAGTGCTTTGCACCACTCCCCCATCTCACAACCAACCCTCATGTCGCCCTATCCGGACAAAGGAACCCACTGATCACTCCTGCCAGCACTGCTAGTAGTGCCAATCCTATGTATATCATGGTATCCCATGCCACATGTCTAGCCCTCATCTCCAGTCCTGGATCTTGAAAGACTTGTCTTAGTGCATCCTTGTCTCCATCTCGATTGTAAGGAACTAACTCCCCATCGATCGATATCCTCAGTATCCTATATAAATCCTCTAAGGTGACTATCATCTCACCCATTAGCAAATGAAATGTACATGTCTCTAAGTGCCATCTCTCAGCTAATGTATTCAACAACCCCATGTTCGCCCAAAACTCAGGGACATACATAATATATCGTAGACCCATGACCTCAACTGCTACTCTATCATTGAATGTTAGCTCTTCTCATAAACTCTGAGTCAAAGGGAATCTCTCCTATGACTCCAGCATAGGTAGGTCCTCCCATAGTCAAGAAAATCACCTATGTCAATCCTAGTGGCATTCCTTGTTCATCATAAAGTGCTTCTCTTTTATGCTAGTAGCATTCCCTATTCATTACAAAGTGCTACTCTTTTATCCTAGTGGCATTCCTTGTTCATCACAAAGTGTTACTTTCTATCCTAGTGGTACTCCCTGTTCATCACAAAGTGCTGCTCTCTTGTCCTAGTGGTACTCCCTGTTAATCACAAAGTGCTACTTTCTATCCTAGTAGCATCCCCTGTTCATCACAAAGTGCTTCTTTGATCCTATATTTTAGGACACCTACTTGAGTGTATCCTCTTGAGTAGCTTATCCAATTAACAACGTACGTTCTATCACAAAATTGTCAATTCCAGCCTAATCCAATTGGCAACATATGTTCTATCACAGAATTGTGAATTTTTATGGTACTCTCTGTTCATTACAAAGTGCCTTGTTCTATCCTATCCTAGGGCCTCTACTTGAGTGTATCCTCTTGAGTAGTTTCCTGATTGGCAACGTATGCTCTATCATAGAATTGTCAATCCTAGCCCTATCTGCTATCTTAGTTTTTCCTAGAGGACCTACTTGAGTGTATACTCTAAGTAGCTTATCCAATCAATAGCATATGTTTATCACAGAACTGCCGATTCGACCTTGAAGACATAAACATGCATTCATGACACAAATGCACTTGCATACTTCCCAAACGTGCCTGACACCAACACAAACGCACCTTAGTGTTTTTGCCCCCGCTTGACATTTTTATAGACATACCTAATGCACATTTATTACCCTACCTAGCATGCATTTATGACAATAATTAATGCGGCAAAGTACAAGGAGATTTTGTGGTACTTACCAGCTCTCTTGCATCTGTTTGCCTCTGAAATTGGTGAACGCGATCAAATCTGTGCACCAATGCCATCGTTGCTGACTACTCTTAACTCTCTCTGCCCTCTGATCTCTTAGGTGTGTTGATGACAATGAGGATGTTTTCCCTCATAGTCTATCTTATAGACTACCCCAACCCTCGTTTCTCGAGTCAGTCTTCTTTATGTCGTGACTCTGTCACTCTATCCTATCCGGTCAGTCCATTCTAGCCTTTCTTTCTTATCGAGAGATTGTCTGCAATCTTTTTAGTCATTTTCATCCGATTTCCGAGGGGGCATATCATTCCCATCTTGGGGCAACTTTGTATCAGTTCATCTTATCTTCTTTGAAACAACGCGACAAGCTACATTGTCTGAAAGAGGGACAAAATGTAGACACCTAAAATTGTCTAGTCTAATTAAATAAATATCTTTATTTATTTAATTATTTTTAGCCTAATTCTTCTATTAATTAAATAAATATTTATTTATTTAATTAATTCATTTATCCTTTTCTAGCCTTATTTCTCATTTAACTAAATACATTTATTTATTTAAATTAGCCTTCTCCTAAATTAAATAAATACTCTTATTTATTTAATTGATCCCACTTCTTCTATTAATTAATTAAATTTTTATTTATTTAATTAATTCATTAACCTTTTCTACCTATGACACATGTCATTCATCGCTTAATTTCTACACTACCTACCCTCTTATTATTTTCTTATTTCTTCTACCTACCCTCTAATCATAGCCGACCATTTATGTTTTACACCTCTCAATCTTATCCCTCCATTTCTTATAGTGTTCTATATAAGCAGAGGCTTCCATCATTATCAACCCTAATCATTCTAATCATTCTATTCAAGTCAACTACTAGCACTCACGACTACTCTAACATTCAAACTTTCATATGCGATCAAGCCTACTTGCAACCACATTTCCATTCTTTGTTGAGGTCTTGTGCACACATAAAATCTGAGAGCAAATATATCAAGCAAGATCAATGGAGATAGGAAGAATGGTGATCCAAACCCTATTGGACATGTGATGGTATAATCTTTGTGATTTCATTTGATTTGCATTGTCTTAGGTAATCTTCATATGTTATGGTGGATCTTTGTTGTTGTTAGGCTAGGGTTTTGTGGTTGAATCTATTTAGTCTTTTGATATTGTTCTTTCCATTTTTATCATAAACAACATATACAAATATTCATTTAAATTTATAAAGGGGCAGCCACCAAATACAACAAATACACAATAGTGAACTCAATACAAGGAGTTTTGTAGGGTTAATTCAACATTTTACAAATTTTATCAAATCATATTCCATGATTGCAATGTTTTATATCATATATTTTTGTTGTTTATATTCATATTGTTGATTACATATGCAAATATTCATTTAAATTTATAAAAGGACAACCACAAAATACAACAAATACAAAATAATGAACTCAATACACATTTATTGGATTGAATATCGATATTTATATATATAAAAAAAGGCATGTCTACCAAGTCAATACAACTATTACAAAAATGTGACATATGCCATGTCCAAATCGATATACAATAAAAATGTAGAATATATCTACATGTATTGGTCATTCTATGACCAAAACTAACACTATATGATCCTAAACTTATGGTGGATCATTAAAATCAATCCTCTTCAATGCAATATGTGGCTCTATAGATGGTTGCAAAACCACAAATCAAAAGCCAAGTTAGAATTCTTTTGTAGAAAATAGTTCACAATTAACAACATAACTATGCATTTAACTTTAATTCCTTTGCAATTAAAATTTAGATTACCTCATCGACTGATCTAGGAGCTAATGTCTTCACTCTCCTCTCCTTGTCACTCTTAGGAGTTTTCTTGAAGACATACTTAAATGGATCCACGTTGTGGTCGTACTGCGAAGGGGTCTATTGTAGATTAAATATACAATTAATACAATGTACTAACATAAATATATCAAAAATACTTAAAAGCTATAATATAGAGAACAATGATGTACTTGTGCCTGAGATGCTTCTCCAATGGACTGATGATGGCTCACCATCGATTTAGAAACTGTCGCTATTACCTATACAAAAAAATGTTCAAAGATTAAATACAATTAATATAATGATAAGTATTGAAGGTTGAAAACAATTAATTTTACATATCAAACAAAAGTGTACCTGATCCTGAGATGCTTCTCCAGTGCACAGAGGAGGGTTTGCCATTGATGAAATAGGTATGGATATTTCCTATACGAAAAAAATTATAAGATTATAATATATCACAAGTTCACATGTACGCGTTCATATAATCATGAAATCAAGAAAATAAATTAGAGATGCATACCTCCGCCCTCTCTTGATCCACGGGCGAATCAGGTGCATTCAGCAAACCCACATAGCTCAATGACCATTGTACATGTAAAATAGACAAAAAATACTAATCAATCTACAAACCCCAACTAATACTTGATTTCAACATTTTCAAACAATTGTACAACTAAAAATGTGTTCAATTACCTTCTTCCCATGTTTTGGCGTCTTCGAGGAATTCTTTTTCTTAGGATGAGCCCTAGACGCGGAGGGGGTACCCTGAAAAAACAAAATTGACATGATATATTAGTATAGATAATAAATTAAACATAATTTTAAAAATCTAACATGAAATGACTTGCGTATTCCATCAAAACAATACATAAAAAGGGTTGTACAAAATATGATACCGTATAGCCTTGTAGGACAAAATCGATCACTGAGAGTGTGATGTCATCAATCTAGGACATTTTGTCCCCTATCAACACCTACAAACCAAAAATTGGACCAAGCATTAAATATAGTTAGTATATCTTATATTTTTTTGAATTCAAAGTGTACTATTCTATTTTAACATGTTACAAAATTTATACCTCAGGCATCGAAGTTGCAACTATAGTAATTGGGGGAGGAGTATGGGATACCACTGCTGCATCCTGAAATGCATATTATTTGTCTCAATTTAAATCGATGTATAAATGAAAAATTCATTTATGTAATTACAAATTTAAAGTGACTGATAAATAAAATGCTATGAATTCAAATCAACACACTTGTGTCTCTCGCTCATGGGCAAACACCATGTCCATCAACTTGTCTGTCAGCATGAAATCCTCAGTCATGTGGGCCTGACATCTACTCCCACAATTTGTGCACAGATGAGATGAGGATCCATCTGCACTAGCTGCATCATCTATCCCCGAGCATATCCCCAAGTAATTGACACACATATGCTGGATGGGCTCTTTGTCACCACCTAATGGCTCATCATCCAATACAATAGGGTGTGCTAATGACGTCCCATGCTGGATGATGGCACCAGTCAATGCTGTGGCCGCCTGAAGAGTCTGTAGCTCCATCGACTCTTTCAGCTCTAGTGGGACAACCTGATGCACCTTGGGTTTGGGTGCTAGGGGGCGGCGACTCTATGCGGGTAATCACCTATGGGCTCTAGGTCTATCTTGGGCAGAGCCACCACCTCTGCCATGGAACTCTCTCACCTCAAAATAGTTTGGGCACACATTGAGCACAAACTCACAATATACTTTTCTCAAAAAATATAATGGCACCTCATAATTATTACATGGTGGATCATCAAAGACCATCTACCACCTCTACCAAAAAATATTCTTCATCTGCACATTGGTACACCAATATATGGGAAACCTCTTTGCATTAAGAGGTAATGACTAACTAGTTTTGGGATCAACTAAAATGGCACATATTTGTTTTTTAGTAATTTTTTTGTTTTTTACTACATCGTATGATAGCCCATCGACATAGAATTGACAACACCTATCCCTAAATCTTCCCAATTTGATCATTTGTGTGGAAATAGCTATGGCATCACTAGCTAATGTTTCTAGGCTAGTGGCGAGGGATTGATGATGCTCAAGTTCAAAAGTTTTCAATTTAACAATCAGTCTATTGATTTTAGATGTATTTTGTCCTAACTGATTAAATAATTGCTCCTGTGTTTTGGGTGTGCGATCAAAAGTAGGAATTGGGGGTTGTTCTTGTGTGTTTTCAGGAGGTGCATTTGGTTGTTCTTGTGGGTGTTCAGGAGGTGCATTTGGTTGTTCTTGTTCTGGATTAGAAGAATATCATTTTTGAAACAAAAAATAAAAAAATGTAATCAAAATTAATGAAATTAAATTCAAAATGTAAAACAAATTGAACAAACGGGAAAGAAAGACAAAAATAAACAAAAAACAATCTTGATCCATAGCTTGGAAGACAAATCTAGCACCCCGTTCGCAGTTTAGGAGAGGAAATGGAAAAAAATGAAGTAAAAACGCGCTATTCACGAGTAAATGAGACCCAGTTTTTTTTGTTTTTTTTTTAATTTTACCAGGCACCGTGTACGTGGTTATATTTGGATTATTAGCATGTGCATGCTCATTTTCCTATGAGTAGCACGTAAACACTCATTTTCTTAGGTGTAGCGCGTACGCACCCATTTTCCTAAAAGCAGCACGTACGCGCTACTTTCTCTAGGCTTGGGAAGAACAAACCTAAGCGCGTACACAAGAATTTCAAATTTTAAAACTATGTATGTGCTGCTTGTTTTTCCATGTCTTTTTTGGGTGGTGTCTTTTTTGGGTGGACACTTTTTTCAGAAATTAGGTAAACCTAAACTTGGTGGCAAAATTTGAAAGTCATCTACTCAATATATGAAGATAATCAAAGAAAAAATATTGTAGTACTCTGAATCTAGTTTCGAAACTACTAAACATTTTTAAAATTGGATAAGATTAAGGGGGTCAAATCCTTCACGCACAAAAAATAGACCCTAATTTTTTCAGAAAAATATAATATAGTGTCTGACGTGCACATCAAAAAAGTCATAGTTAGATTTAGTATTTTGACAAATCCTTTGGCAAAAAGATAGTTAAGAGCGAGCACTAGAAGATGTGTATTTTTTTGTCATTTTTTTTGAGTATTTTTTTTTATGAATTTTCCAATCGAGCACATCCTTAAAATTAGGTACCTGTTCGTGCGCAAAGCATAAGTTGAACTAAAAAAATAAAAAAATATAATTATTTATTTTTAAACTGTAAATAATCAAGTGCACAACAATAATATATAAAGTTTTTTAAATTTGAATAAGTATATCAAAAGTTATTAAAAAATGGTGCACGTATGTTTGTGAGAACTATGGAGACACTAGTAAAAGAAATTCAATAAGTTGAAATTTTAAAAAAATTATAGGGTTAGAAAGCTCAGAAGATGGGTGAAAATATGGTGGCAATTTTAGAATACCCACTTGATGAAGTGTAAACCTGATGATGAAAAAGTTGAGAAACCAAGTTGATAAAATAAAACACGTCAAAAAGGAGGGAAATGGAGGGAAATCAAACTTCCAAACTGTAGCTTTGTCATCCATGCCTATTTCGAAGCCTAAACATTCAAAATCATGTATGGGGTACCTATGGTATAAAAAGCGCGTATAGGATACTTATGGTATATAAAACATGTACAGGGTACTTATGGTATAAAAAAGCATGTACACTATTTTTACTATAAAGAGCACATACGTGCTAAGTTTGTCTAAATTTTAGGTGTGTATAATATGATATTGTATATATAATATGTGATACATACATATAATATATAATTTATATATAATATATAATATTTATATATATATAATAATATATAATATATTAAGTATAAATATACACACATCTGTGTGTATGTATGTGTATTGTCTCCCTCTCTCTCTCTCCCTCCCTCTCCCTCTCTCCCCTTCTCCCTTCCTCCATGCCCTCTCTCTCTCTCTCTCTCTCTCTCTCTCTCTCTCTCTCTCTCTCTCTCTCTCTCTCTCTCTCTCTCTCTTCCTCTCCCTCCCTCCCTCCAATATATCTTCTTTTTGTTTGCATATAGATGAGGTGATAAGAAGATTGGAAAGGTGGCTGATTTCTTTTTTTTATATAAAGAAGATAGGATATAAAGTAAAACGGTTGAAGAAGATGAACATATTGGTTTCTTTGGATCGTATGGATGTATTGATTGGATAATCTATATGGGTTGTATGGTGTACTAAAGGGTTATATGGTGTCTTATGACCCCTTAGGATTCCATATGACCCCTTAGGTGTCTTTATGGTTCATATAGTGTCCTAAGAGGTCATATGGTGTTCTATAATCCCTTGGGACACCATATGACCCCTTAGGACTCCATATGGTGTCATTATGGGTCGTATGGTGTCCTAAAGGGTCATATGGTGTTCTATGACCCCTTAAGGAACTCTTTACCTCTCATTAGCATCACACTTGATCATTTTTTCCTCTTTTAGATCAGGTAATGGGTCCATCTGATATTTCTTGCCATTCTTGGTGATGAGATAGTTGTTCTTTTCTCCATCATGACTGGGTCTCACATCATATTGCCATGGACGGCCCAATAGAAAATGGCAAGTATCCATAAGTAGTATGTCACATAGTAGTTAGTCTTTATACTCATCAATTTTAAATTCCACCCATGCTTGTTCATCAACTAAGACATGTTGACCCCGGTTTAGCCATGACACCTTATAGGGAGTGAGACGAGGTAACCTTTTTAGGTTGAGTTTATCCACCATTTCACAATCACCTTACAAATTTTCTCATGGGACTTAAAAGTGGTCCTAAATAATATTTTCCTCTATGGTGGCTCTTGAGCTTGGGGTATCTTGAGCATTGTTCTTCTCATCATTAAGTTTTCTCCATCTGTCATTGGTCCTACCTTACTGATTGGAGAGGTCTCAGTCTGAGTATTCTCCTCCTACACTAACTGAGTCCTTGTTTCACCCATGTATGAGCATCTTGAACTTGAGTCTTTTCCCAGACACCTACTCATGGTATGACCAACTTAATTGTAGTGATAACACCTACTAGTGAAGACTGCATTTCCTCTTCCCGAGTTTCCATAAATGCCCCTAAAATTTCTTCTTCCTCTAAAGGATCCCCTAAATGTTCCTCTTTGTGAATCCCCACTTCCTTCTTGGTTTGGAGGTTCTTCATTTTATGTAGCATTCTTCCCTCTACCAAAGTTTCCTCTACCTCTAAAATTCTTACCACCTCTATGTTTCTGATTTTGCTCACTTCTCCTCTTGATCTTTTCCTCTGCCCTTAATGCCAACTGAAAACACTTGTGAACAATGTCTGGTGTGAGGATACTTATCTCATCTTGTATGTTTTGTCTAAGGCCATTCATGTACCTGGCCAATTTCTCCACTTCATTCTCTTGCTTCCTAGCCCTCAAACTGAGTTTGTGGAATTCCTCAGTGTATGCATTGACATCTAGCTCCCTCTGTTTCAAAATTTTCACTCTCTTGTGGATTTGAACTTCATAATCCCCTAGTAGTAATTGAGCCTTAAGCCTTATCTTCATATTCTTCCATGAAGTTATCTTTTTCTTGCCAACTTGTACCCTTTCTTCTTCTATCATGTTCCACCAAACTAGGGATGATCCCCTCAATCTTGATTTGGCCACATTTACTCTTTTCTCCTCTGCTACCTCCTTACAATCAAAATGATTATTTAGGGCCTCTATCCAATCTAGCAACTCTTCTCCATTGAGATTTCCTCCATAGTTGGGTAATCCATCCAAATTATCCTTGGAGATGGATTTGACTACATCCAAGAATAGGTTTGGGTATTGAGGCGTTTCTACTGCTGCTTGTTCCTCTGCATCTTCCACTTCTTCATCTGTTTCATCTCCCCATTCTATCTCAACCTTCCCCTTCTCCTTCTTACCTTCTGAATCCTTCAATCCTTCTATCATCTCTGCCACCATCTGTCAGATGGTTTATGGAGTCATAGCCTTTGGAGGCATTGAACTTTCATCTGATTTTTTACAGTTTGACATACACCAAATATTCAAAGGGTAGCTCTGATACCACTTTGATGTAGAGAGTCTTGGAGCTTGTTCTATTCACCTTCTTGGTTTGTTGTCTTACTCAACCCTCTAACTCCTCAAGCCCATCCAATGGAACTTGGTAGGGGTTTCTCTGTCTAGACATCCAGGGTCTTATCCACTTTGTCTTGCCTCCAAGGTATATCCACTGAGTTTTGACAACTAACTACCTATTGAGGATTCCACCTCGATCTCCAACTCCACTCCTAAGGCTCCAATCACCTCTACAAAGGATCACAATACACTAATTAGATCTTTAAGTTCAAAATGCATTTACATTATGTCTTTGATATCTTTAAGGGGTTTGGGCATCTTCAAACCCATCGCCAAGCCTTCCTAACCTCTCTTGGTCTTTACTAGGCTCAAATAGGATTAATACAATTATCCCTCCCTTGGTGGTTTTAAGGACTTGGTTTCAAAAATTCCCAAATAAGGCCAAAATAAATTACAGATTTGGATACTCTTTTTAGGGCTACAAATAATATTTCAAATTTTCATCTGGGTTTTCTGTACATAGGTGGGAATGAAAACTATCCTATTTTCAAGGGTTTCGGCCTACCCAGGTGACTCACCAATTTGGTCTTGACAAGGTTCACCAGTCAAAAAATCTGCCAAATCTATTTAGGGATTCTTCAAGGGAACTCAGGGCCTTCCACCAATCCACATGTGCTTTGAAACTGCACATCTCCTGCTGTCATAACTCACCAACTCCAAATTGTGAGCCTAGGGCTTCATTGCACAATCACCACAAATGCCTACAAAACAATGAAACCTACTCTAATCATATGTATAGACCCTAAACTATAATTTCATTTGATTTTAACTGGTGCCATCAATGGATGCTTAGGTTAGAGCCATTTTGCTCTTAAACCCTAGTTTGCAAGGGGTTTACACCTAGTTACAGAGAATGAATGAGATCTTTGCAACCAAACACAGTCAGACTTCCTAATCTACCTCATTGGAAAGATTATTCAATAAACACTCATGCCTAGTAATGAGATTCTACAATCAAGTCCACACTGGACCGAGTATGAAGCAAAAACCAAGAAAATTATTAAAATGGTGAAGAAAAGAAGATTTGCTTACAACTCAAAAACTTTTTAT
Source organism: Cryptomeria japonica (assembly GCF_030272615.1). NCBI lineage: Eukaryota > Viridiplantae > Streptophyta > Pinopsida > Cupressales > Cupressaceae > Cryptomeria > Cryptomeria japonica. Next base: position 235,176,718 of record NC_081413.1, on the reverse strand, counting down.
TGCATTCCAATTTCTCCAACCCATACAATGAAGTTGATTCTGGCTTATATTATCATGATTTAGTTGGTTGAATCAACTTTGCAACGTCAATCATCAAAAATGCAACTTTTGCAAATATTGTGAAATGTTGCTCAACAACTTTTACATCTTTTGACTCCTTGGTTACAACTTTTCACTCAAGTGCATTCCAAGGCTCCCAAAGTCCCTCAAACATCCTAGAAGACCTAAACACAATACAATAGACCCCTATTACATTATGAGAATGATCTAGAGTACTACTCCTATGATCAACATTAACATTACAACTTCCTAGGTTGATAGCATCCTGAACACAAATGACACAACCAAAAGCTTGGACAACTCAACCATGGTTCTATTGAGTCCCAAAAGGTTGGTTCATTATTACAAAATAAAAGAAAACACACAAAACTTAGAAGAAAACAAAATTGCATGCTTAGAGTTCTAGGTGCCCTACACCAATGAGTCTCCATTCAAATTTTCCATATCCCATAATTTGTTCCATCAAGCTTAGGGATTTCTCTTCTGGAAATAGTTGTCATTGGATTTGAAGAGTTAGCTGCCATAGGATCTACCTCAAGTGATTAAGCTTCTACAAAAGAGGACCAAGGCTCTAATACCAATTGTTAGGATAACCGGTGAACAAGTAAAAGGGGTAGTGAATCCGTTGTTATCAAATTATATCATTTAATCCACTTAATAACCTTAAACCAGATTAAGTACTGGTAAGGAAAAAATAGATACCAGTAAGAAATAAAACTTAAAAATAAAATAGATAATAAACAAAATGCAACCATACTAGATAACACCATGATTTGTACGTGGAAAACCCGAAAAGGGAAAAACCACGGTGGGAAGCCTACCCACAGTCAGATGATACTTCTACAGAAAGTATGTGATACAATGAGGGGCCTACACATGTAGGAAGGCACACTTCCTAGAGCATACTTCTCATTACAAAAGAGTCTCACTAACTACAGAGAGGTAATAACCATCTCAAGATAAATGGATAACAACCCAATAGAGTGAACTACCAGAGATAACATCTACCATGCCTGATTACAGTCCTGATTAAGCTCAATACCAGAGGCCTTTGACCTCTTCCTTAATCCCAATTCGATCACCTATGATCGAACAAATCTCCTTCGCATATTATATTGCATTCCAAGACCATGACACATAATCCCCATTCCATACCATGATCTACAATGAGATCTTACATCATTTTATACCAACCCTAAGGCCTAAGCCAATTAGGCCAACCAGCTAAAAGATATTACAATAAGATCATTACATAAATCCATATTACAATGATATGCCATGCTAGATTAAGACCAAAACAATAATAATCAATCCACCAAACATCCCGAAACATCCTAGTAACGTGTAGAGAACATGTTATCATGATACCGGTCCATAACCTAGATAGGCACTAGACCTATTTTGGGTCCACCATAACAAAGAAATGTCTTCAAACAATTGAAGCATGATCAAAGAACATCCTAAAATCCATCTAGAAGCCGCATCAACACCACTTATGCATCCTGTCAAGATTTCTCAGTGAAAGCTCTATCGGTTTAACCTTAAACCAATGCCCGTATGGGTTTACAAGAGTGTATGATATAATCTGACTACCAAGTCAATACCAACTGACCAAAAAATGCTCCAAGAACATGTAACACTTAAAATAAAACATACTCCATTGATCCAACAGTCTCTGCTAGTAACACTAGATCTTCTATCGATAACCAAAACATGTCTATCGGTAACCAACCATAACAACTAGTGTTGACATCAAAGACAAAAAATCAATGAAACACATAATAAATTAACCCATAATGCCAACACCTATTCCATATCATATAGCTTTGAATTACCTTTCCAACGCTTGTAAAAAATCAAAATTTTGATAGAAAATGCAAAAGTTATGCCCAATTTACTAAAATATGTTTTTATATCTGATTTTAAAACATAATTTTTTCGCTCCATTTTTTCTTTCAAGAATGCTTTGGGATTTGGCTTGGAAATGACAAGCCTTGAAAGTCAACTGAAAAATGTGTTTTTCAGTATTGCTTGATTTTCCAGACTTTGCACTAGTGGCTGACGACTTTTTGTTTAGCCAAAATTGATAAAATGAAAAGAGATTTTTAAGGATGTTATCATCTTTCCAACAATATAAGGTTTAACTTATTTTGAATTTAATAAATAATTATTTAATATTTTAATTGAATTATGACAAAAGTCTTGATTGAAAAACACCCATAACTTTTAAATGGTATAACATTTTTTGAATCCAAAACATGCGTCACATTCTACGCTTAGTCTACTATAGGGAAAAATAAAATAAAATTGAATTTCATAAAGTTTTGACCAAGTTAAGGTGGTCAGACATAGGAGTTTTTGAATTTTTGAAAAGTTGTAGTAAAAAATTCACAATTAATCATTTACATAATAAAAAATTACAAAAAAAAGTGTGTCACATCCATACATGAGTCTACTACTTATATTATAAATTTTATACAAAAATATTATGATTTGATTGTGATTAAGGTGGTCAGACATACACCTACTTCTTATCTTTTTCTTGAAATTTTAGTACTACTACATTGAAATTTCAAATTTTCATCAAATTGTTTGTTTTCCCCAAAAAACAACTAGTAGATCTTAGAAACTACATTCAATTTTCTACAGATTCTCTTCTTACATATTTTTAAAATAATGTTCATAACTTATTCAAATTTTCATGTCAATTTGCATAGCTCCAATTTTCTAAAGTTTCATTGCCACTTAAGGGCCTATTTTGGCACACCAGGATCATGCACATACCCTCCTCCAAATGTTATTCTAAATTATCCACATCCATGTCAACCTTTCAAGAATGATCATGTGGAGAATTAAAAAGAGGGTCAGAGTGTTCTCTTGTCACAACTAAAGAAGAATAATCCTCACCAAGTAGAACATGTATGTAATCAATAGTGTTTCCCAGATCTACAATATGAGACTATAAACAATTTTGAAATACCAACCCACTATGTGACCTATCTAAAACACTATTTATGTCCTATTACAAATAATCATGTACAAATTATGGTGAAGAAACTCTAAACTTTGAAGTAGAAACAATAGATAAAAGAGATGGAATGCAATATTCCATAATTGTATCTCTCATGAGCATACCCAAATTCAAGTAACCAAAGTTCTCAAAAATAAAATCCACACAAGAAGTACTATCTCCATTAAAAAGAGTCAAGGCCATCATCAAGAACAAAATATAAAAAGGGGCACAACCAAGATGCATGATCAATCACGCCAATAGAAATAATATCTCTTCTCTCTAGTTCTTTAATGAGATCTAAATCAAGAGTGAATTTCATAGTCTTCCTTGATCCATCTTGACTAATCTAATAGATGGAAATTAGATAATTTGACAAATGTGGTACACACAATACAACACTAAAAGTGTTGTCCTCAATATCAATATATCCCTTCTCAATTAAATTGATGTATGTATTGTTACCTATAAATAGGTGACATAACACAAGGGTCAAAAGAAGAGAACATTGAATTTGAAGAAGCCATATGATGAGAAGCTCCTAAATCTATAATCCACCTTCCTAATACAATACCTATAGAAGCACAAATAGATTTTTCTTAATTATTGTCTAATGTAGAAGAATGGATAAAATAACCTTTTTCATTCTTCTTAGTATATTCTTGAATTGATGAAGATAGAGATTCAGTGAAGTTGGTTTGTTAGTCTTCTCAAGAAGATACATGAGGTAGTCAATCTATTTCATCATGTATTTATGTTCATCATGACCAAGTTTCTTACAATAAGAAGATTTAAGATTCTCCTTATTAACTTTGTCTTGATCTGGACAAGGTTTAGTCTCCAATTTAGAAGTAGATGAATGTCCATTTGAATTATTCAGTCCTAGAGTATTTTATCTTATATTGCTTTCTATTATTTCTGATCTTTAGCTCCTTGATTTGTAGCCTAAGAATGAGACTTAAAATATTTTAGAGTTCCCATTTGAATAAACTTGTCTTGGTTTTTTGTTGTTGCTGAATTCATTAGAAAAAACATCAAGGCATTGTGTAGGTATCTCCCAAAGTGTTTCTAGTAGCATAGAATGTAGGCACAAAAATTGAATTGTTAGTACCAAGTTTAGAGAGAATACATAGGATCAATTGTTTACCATCTCTCTCAATTCAACATTATTTTAATTGAAATATTATGGTCTTTAGTTTTGTGAAGAAGTATTGTATAAACCTATGAGATAATTCTTCAATTGATGACCTCTTAATTCACAATTCTCCCTAAGGAGTTTTCCTATGTTGTCCAAATTTTATTTGGTGTAGACAAAGACTTAACATGAAATAGTAAATTTGGAGATACATACATATACAAGGTTCCAAAATATTCATCACACTTATTAAACTATTTAGACATTTCTACATCAATTGTTGGTTCAATTTCGAGTCACATTGTTACCCTATACAATCCATTAAAATTCAAGTAGATTGAGATTTTACTTTTCCAATTAAAAAAGTTGTAGGGTGTTAGCATATAAATATTTTTTGATTAACTTTTAAGAATAAAATATATTATTTGTGATTGCACAAGATAATAAAGAAAAGTGTAAAAGAGGCATTTGTCACTGGCAATTAGAACATCTCTCTCTCTTTCTCTCTCTCTCTCTCTCTCTCTCTCTCTCTCTATATATATATATATATATATATATATATATATATATATATATTCAGTCAGAGGGTGATGTGATTGAAACAAATCATAGTGATCTAGAAATCCGAAGCAAGCACACTTTGATAATACGTCTGTAGGCAGGTATACCTTTCAATATGTCCATAGAAACAAAGGTACATCCTAAGGTAGGAAACTCTGAGATAGAACCGCACCCACCACTCCAATCAACCCCCTCCTTTGGGATTCATGACATGTGCTTCCTCCCACCTCCCATGGATCCTTGTCTCTGGCTTCTCTCTCATTCGTTGAAAGCTCGATCTTTTGGCATTACGATAGTGGTGATTTCAATAATTTGTATCAAAATGCTGGGTTACGAGTTCGAATCCCAGGAGGCCTTCTTCATTCCGTCGATGCGCAACCCTCAGTCGATGCTAAGGGGGATATTGTTGACTTGGTCAACACCTCCTTTGGGATTCAATACATGTGCTTCCTCCCGCCTCCCGTGGATCCTTGTCTCTAGCCGCTTTGCCATTCGTTGAAAGCTCAAGCTTTTGGCGTTATGGTAATGATCTTTTCAATAGTATAAGAAATAAATTCCCCAAGACATTACAATTTTGGTACTTTATAGTTAGTGCATTTAAAATACTTGTACCAAATTACAAATCTCAATAGACCCACAATGGCCAAAATGATAACTTTTGATATGAATTAAAATTGAGAAGAAATTTTTTAAAAAGACCTTGTAGATGTATTGTGCTCTTCTATAACTTTCCAATGCCTATTCATTTGCAAAATATAAGTATATCAAAATTAGCTGACAATCTTGGTGAGATCAGTATAGGAAAGCGTACTATTTGAATATGCTACTAAACTCCTCAAGAGTGTAATAGAATGTTGGATTCTTCACAAACGCTTCACAAAATTATTTTATACTACATAAGCTAGTGGTAACAATCATGCAGAATTCTACAAAGAGTAATAGCTTGATATAGTGAGAGGTTTTATGACATAAAATAAGATTGGATAAAAATGGATGAAATGGAGGAAGATAAGGGACATGTGTAGCTATTTGAATTAAATCTAATGTGATTGCCAATAACTTGGGTACGTGAAAAGTAATAAAATTCTCAAAAATTACATAATCATGAACCACATGAAGATGCTAGTGTATTGCATGTATGTTTATGTGTCTAGATAGTTGAATCTTAACAAAGGGTCAAAAGAAAAGGAAATGGCAAATTTAATAAAGTCATAGCATTAATGTTAGGAAAAATGCCTATGGGTAGAAAAAAGTTAATTTAAACGTTAAAATGAACCTTGAAACACATTGTTATGTCCCGAAGACAATTGAGAGGGGGGGGTTGGTGGGGTTGAATCAGTTGTCAAATAAATTCAAACCAAAAACAACTTAGCCAACCTTAATGCTTAATATTGGTAAATCAGACTTTATGTCGGTAGACAGTTTATCAGTTAATTATAGTACCGGTAAATATTAATGCATGAAACAGAAAGACAATAACATCCACAGCACATAACACCAATATTTGTACGTGGAAACCCTCTAAGGGGAAAAACCACGGTGGGAAACCTTACCCACAATCAGATGATGCTACTGCAGATAGTATGTGTATACAAATGGGGTCTGCACATGCAGAAAGGCCATGCGCCTAGAGCTCATTGCTCAAACACAAATAGGAGTCACACTGACTACAATTGGATGGTTAAATCCAATAATGATGTACTGCTCAAAATAGCATCTTCATATGCTGGATTCAGTATCAGTGTAGTTATGATTGTCTTTACAAAAACCTTGCTTCGCCTTAAATGATGTCTGCGTGTATAGCTCTTCTTATTCTCGCATATACCTTCTTATAACTCTTTTTCCTAATCGCCTATCGATCTTACAAATAAGATCTTACATATAAACCATAACCTAAGACCAATTTTAGTAGGTCGGCTCTAAAAGATATTACAATAAAATAATTATAAGTAAATAAATAACCGATGCAGTATCCAATTCAACATGTCGGGTTAATGCATTTACGATAACAACAAAATCATCTTTAAAGCATGCCATGCTGATCTGGAATAGATAAACCTACCGGTGCATAACCTGGACCTATTTGCCGGTAACAACAAATATGCAAATACGAATATTGTTGCTATTTACTAAGTTCTCATTAGTTTTATGCCCAAAGTCATCCTATATACACTAGTTGGTTTATACCACCGAAAAGTCCAATCAGTATATACCAAGGTTATTAGTGTCGGTTACAGAAGATAGACAAGTCACCAAGATGATACACACCGAGCTATGAACCGAGATGAATACAAAATGTCTACCGAGTAAAGTTCATATGTCGACTGAGCAGCAAAGAAGGAATACTGAGTTAATTTGAATCGAGTGGAAACATGTTACCAGATTCAATGAACCTGTACACACATGTGAAACGTGTTACAAGATTCGAGAAGTTGAAACCGTTATTACATAGGAAATTGCATTTAAAGATTTTGTATGATTTTGAGGAAGAATATCCAATGAAATAATTTCTATGTTTATTCATTCAATAAAACATGTTTGTATGATCAAAGCATTAATAGATCACCATCTCAGAGATCTATATAAACATAATGATTTGAGTATTTGAGATATGACATGACAATCATGAGAGAAGATACGAGGTGATGATATAGTTAAGTGTGAAGAAAGAAGATTGACAGAGATATTTAGAGGTTACCAAGAAGGTTTCAGAGAATAGTTTAAGGGATAGAGTATATGAAAGTGGTTATCGAGTTTATTTATCAATTATCGAGGAATGTTATGAGTAAGGTAATTGTATATTGAGCACATAGAGTCTGCTATAACATTTTAGATGTGAAGTTGCAGATATTTTGTAAAGGTTTTGATTGAATTATTAAGTTGTGTTAGAAACCTTTAATAGGGTAAAAGACTCTAATAAAGTCTATAAATTGTAAAGCCTTTAACCAGGTACAACATTTTGTAAAAGTGTTTGTAAAATCCTTTAGCAAGGTAGATCTAAAGATCTTTATACTCCTAATAGGGTAAGCTATTAGAAATAGCTAAACATGTAGCTCTAATCGAGCAATCTTGATTACTGCAGTAGTGAAGTTGTGGGTGCCATCCCCACCATAGTTTTTCTCTCTAACCAAGAGTTTCTATGTGACCAAAAATATTTGTGTTATGGAGTGAAATTTTGATGGATGTCATTTCTATGATTATGTTTCAGTATTATATATTTATGAGATCAGCAATACTTAGTTCATGTTTATCAGTAAAATTGTTTTTCAAGAAAAGTTTTGAAGTACTGATTCACCTCTCCCCTCTAAGTACATTAGGTTTCCAAGTCAGACCTAACAATTGGTATCAAAGCTCAATTCTTGGTAAAGGGACTAACAGCCTAAAGAGAAAGATCCTATCAATGGAAGGCTATAAACAATCATGCAGGATTGTGAATCTTCAAGAAGAATTGGATCATGCTAGTCAAGTGATTGCAGATATACAGAGGCAAATGAAAATATCACTGAAAGTCAGAAGAAAGTTGTTTAATGATTTATAGGACTCACAAGAGTTGGTGGAACAAATTGAGACATCATCTGAGAACAACATATCAGAAGAATCTAAAGAAATGATTGCAGAATTGAAAGAAAAGAACAAAGCACTTAATGAACAACTAAAAGCAATGAGAAGGGAACATGAGTATTTCAGCACACAAATGACTGAAAATCTTGAAGCATTAAGAACAGCTGAAGATAATAAATGAAATATAGAAGGACAAAAACAACAGCTAGAAGCAATGGTGTCTACAAAGAATGACGAAATATCAAGGATGACTGAAGTTCAACATAATCTATCTGATCAATTGGATTATGCACATCATGAAGCTACTCTAAAGGAAAATGAGAACCAAGAATTGAAACTTGAATTATCAAGATTGACCGATGAACTAGAAGCAGAAAAGAAGTCAAAAGAAACATTGAGGAAAAGAAAAGACATGAATCGTCAAGAATGTTGGATGAGCAACTAAATATGAGAACACCTAACAAAACTGCAGGACTCGGTTACAAAGGAAACAACTCTATCGAGAAAGGGATCAACACCACTGAGAAAGGAGAATCATCAAAGTAAGCTGGAAACAAAGAGAACATCAATAACATGAAGGACAAGAATCCTATTTGCAACTACTATGGAAAATGGGGACATACTGCCAACGTTTGCTGGAGCAGAAAAGGTAAGCAACCGAATGTTACTAGGTTTAATGGTTATTGTTACAATTGCAATAAGTATGGTCACACATCTAAGCAATGTAGGACAAAGTCTGTTAACAATTATCAGAAGGCAAAGTTCAGGGGGTTTTGCAAAAATTGCAATAGACATGGACACAATACCGAGAAATGTTGGTTTAAGCTGAAAAACTATATGTGGACTCCACATCGAGCAAACACTAGAAGCTACCGAACTCATATAGATCTCAATCGACAATATACTTCAGTACCATGGGATTACAATACAAGAATATGGTGTGAATGTTGTGGAAGATAGAGACATATAAGTGCAAACTGTATGATAAGGTTTGGAATGAACAACCAGAGATCATGGAGAAATCCTGGAATGACATGTTTCAATTGTCACAAAGTTATACACATGGCTAAAGACTGCAGAGACCAACCTAGAGGAGATACGGAGGAGATAAGAAGCAAATTACAGAAATTTTGGAAAAAGAAGGAAAATATGTCAACTAATGAAGGAATCACCTTACCTACCAAGTTAGGTGCATCTACTTCAAATTAATCAATAAAGGTATGGAGGGACTGCATTCTCACAAGGTTAGATCTTAACAGTTCCTATATAATCATGCACTTAATTCCAAAATCTGCATAGCTAAGATGCAATAGCAAGTTTGAAATATTATCTATTCTTTCAAATTACCAAAGAAGTCGGCAAATGTAAAAAACATGTCTAGTCGATAAATGCTTATAAAAGAGATAGTCGGTATAGTGGAACCAAGTGCATTTAATGCCTATTTTACCTAACCGCACGAAGCCCGATAAGGTCAAAAGGAGGTATTTAAAGTATTTTGTGCGGTCATTCTTCACTTTCCAGTTTTCAAAGTGCAGAGCAAAGTGAATCAAAAGGCAATCAAACATTTCCAAGAGAGAATTCAAGGTATTTAGCATAATCTAAACCGCATTTTTAGCAATTAACCGATCAAAGTCAAGTTGTGAATATTTGCGAAGTATTTACTAAGTTGGAAGCGTTTTCTGGTTATTTGAAACCCTAAGCTATTTCGTAAGTAGAATTTCAAGTTTGAAATGGCTCCCAAGGCATAGAAACCCGTTGTAGTAGAGAGCATTGAGAAGCCTACACTGAAATACACCTTACCTCCCAAAGTGGCATCTGAACCTGATGAGAAAACTGCATTCTCTCTTATTCCGGATAGGGTTCTGTTGATCGAAGATGTTAGATTTTATACCAAGTGCTGAGTTGATGAGCTAGGTCATGTTGAGATTAAGGATATGTATGACAAATTATGCACCAATGGAAACCTAGATAGCAAGTTTGAGCATATCAAAGTTAAGGAACTGACCGAAGCCCTAACCTATCCTCAAGTCTTCAAACCCCAATGGGTGAAATTTATCTTGAGCTGAGTGCATGATGATTTAATGTGGTTAGAGGATCAACCTTTCAAGATCACCAAGGAGATTATTCACATGATAATCGGATACCCTATATTTGACCATACCTGAGCACAGAAGATGATTTCACAAAAGGAATTGATAACATTAACAAGTGTTGAGTCTTATAGCAGAGATCTTAAGTTGAACAATGTGACTGATGCAGAACTCAATTTTTCTATTAGAGTTATTGGTTATTGTTTCTTCCAGTCTACAAGAGAAAACAGTGTACCATGTGCAATTGTAGATTTGGCTTATAAAATTGTTAAAAAGGGTATGCAAATTGATTTATGTGAAGTGTTATTGAAGAATCTTTTTGAAAATATCAATACAATAAGGAAACCGAAGAAGAAGAATATTGCAAACACACTAAAGTTTGGGTCACTCTTAGTGTGTATGTTCTTCTATTATCAGAAATTCTTTCCATCTACCAGTAACATTGTTTGGGAATTACACCGACCTATCACCCATCAAATAAATGATTTCATCAATCAGCTAGGTGATAATTTCAATATGATAATAGATGATTACTTCAACAGATTCTAGGTAAATATGCATAGAAGGTACAAGATTCCACCTCAGCTAGTGGAAAAGTACAAGGATACTATATGTTTTGAATTGGATACCCACTACTGTTATGTCAATGCAGTAGAACCCAAGACTCAATAATTACCGCCTATGGGTTATGAGATAGATTTTGACATTGCTCAACTACAGATAGATGCCTTTTTAGCACTTCCAGGACATGCTACCAAGAACAAATATGGCACCTATGAAGAGGTGAAAGAAAAAGTAAAAATGAGCATTGTAGTACCAAAGGCTACCAGAAAAGCCACCAGAATGATCAAGGATTTAACAAAATTTTTTGGAGAAGGTTCTACCTCCACACCTAGTAAGCCAGCAAGAAGAAAGAGTGATCAACTTTCGATCGAGGAATAATCTAAAGCTCAAGAAGCAGCAATTACATTGAGCACCGAGTTGCCAAAGAGAAAAGTTTTGAAAAGAAAGAAATAGGATACAACCGAGGTATCACTGACCAAGCCAGCAAAACGATCGAACACTAGATCATCTGTTGGGTCACCCGGTAAGAAGTAGAAGAATGTAGAAATGCCTAAGGTTAGAAAAACTTATAGAAAGAAGCTCAGAAAACTAATTTTGGATAAAGAGGCAAGTGACACAGAGTCAGAAGATGTAAATAAACTTCAGGTTGTAAAAAGCACAAAGGAAGATGTACATAGTGTTGACAATTTTTGTGCAAAATTAAAGGAATATGGTGGATTTGGGACGTCTAGATATGTAAAATATGATACAAGAATAGATGAAGAGAAGAGGCAAATAGAAGAGACTATAATTTGTGCACTTCTCAAGTTCCGAGTAGTTCCATTGGAAGTGGCTAGTTTTCTTCCAAAAGCATTGTACTCACACATTGATAATAGATGGAAATATGCTATGGACTTGGAGAAACGAATAAGAGAAAGAGTTTTGGTTCATCTCTTTCCAGATATGTCGGTAGATGACATAAGAGATCATTTGAAAAACTACTAGACAAATTTTCAAGTAAAACAAAGGGCCTTGAAAATGATAAATGGCCTATATCTTGACGTTGAAAAAGAAACTAAAGAAAAATGGAAGAAAATATTCAGCATTCAGGCTGACGAGCCAAAAGGTGAAGTAGAAATAGTTGACATCACCGAGCAAGATCCTGCTTCCACTATTCAGTTAGATGAGGATGTAATAGATACTGAAGCACATGAAGGAGAAATGATAGAACGATGCTTCTATGCCAAACTGATATTGAGTGAATCAGTTGTGGAACAGGTTAATTCCTATCCTCCGATCACCCAACAAGTTACAGTTGAGAAACTTCAGGACACAGATCAAGGTACATAGGATCAAAAGGTTAAACCAGATGATTCTACCTCTTAGGCCACCGGTGAGAAAACTTCCCAAGTACCATCAAGCATCGAGACAATTCCCACCGAAACTCCGAGCAAGGAAACACCGAAGGATACAACAGAGGCTACAGGAACCAACAAAAGTGTTGCCTCTACCGAGTAACATACCGAGGAAGCACAAGCCTCAAAAGCCATTGTACCCATTCAACTGGAGAAGGCATCATCATCAAAGGAGAAGGAAGCAAAAAGACACAATTTTAAGATAGATCTGTCAAAGCCTATTGTGTTACTGAATATTTACATTACAAAATTGGAAGGGCAAGCACTGATAGAATTCGATGAGATTTGTAAAGCCAAAGCAGAGCAAGAAAGACATATAGCTATTCAACAAAAGAACCGAGTACTTCAGAAGGTCAAAACATTATTGACAGACATGATACCTAAAGCTACCATCAATAAAGATGTTGCCATCCATGTGCAACTGGATGAACTACTCACTCAATTGGAGGAATCAGGAGTAGAAGCATCAAAATACCTTAGCAAATTGAAAGATAAAGAGCTAACTGCCCAGATGATTGAAGAAGTGCAGAAAGCAATTGCTATAGGTAAAATAAAGCTTATTGAATTAATTGATGAGTTGTCCCCTCAAATCAAGCATATTATTTATTTATTCTAGAAGTTATGTACATTCTCATTCTTCATCAAAGATATCAAGAATAAGACTGAAGTCATTGAAAAAGAGATTACTGATCTCTCAAATAAATTGACTACCAAGCCAGATTCTCTTCAGAATTTTTATACAAGGCTACAAACCGTTATGGCTCAACAGTTTGAACTTCGGAATGAAGAGCATAAAATAAGGATGGATATCATGACTCTTCAAACATTATATATTCCCCATTTGTCATCAGTTCAAGAGCAGATCAACCGAGCTACCCAATTGTCAACTCAAGTAGAGGGAAGCACTTTAGATGGTTTGATCACACTGTTAGCTGATATTATAGCTTAGAATACAATAATGGAAAGTGTCAAGGATGCACTTACCAACGCTCTTACAGAAGCTCATACAAAGTATAAATCTATTTTTGATCAGTTGCCCCCACCAAATGGTAACTAGTTTTGATGTTTGTCAAAAAGGGGGAGTGTATTGAGTATACAGAGTATCTGAGTGTACAAATTTTATCATATATACCGAGTGTACAGTTGAAATTGAGAGGGGGAGTATGGAACATCAAGAGCATGGAATACAGAGTATGGAACATCAAGTTATGTACAAAATATTGATAAGGGGAGTATGTATTTGAACAAAGTATATACTGACATTTCAGTTTATTTTGCAAGTATATAGATTTTGTGTTATGAATTTGAAACGAGTTTTGTCAAACATACCAAACTAATGTCAAAAGGGGAGATTGTTGCTATTTACTAAGTTGTCATTAGTTTTATGCCCAAAGTCATCCTATATACACTAGTCGGTTTATACTACCGAAAAGTCCAGTCGGTAAATACCAAGGTTATCGGTGTTAGTTACAGAAGAGAGACAAGTCACCCAGATGATACACACCGAGCTATGAACCGAGACGAATACAAAATGTCTACCGAGTAAATTTCATATGTCTACCGAGAAACAAAGAAGGAATACCGAGTTAATTTGAACCGAGTGGAAACGTGTTACCAGATTCAATGAACCTGGCCACACATGTGAAACGTGTTACAAGATTCGAGAAGTTGAAACCGTTATTACATAGGAAATTGCATTTCAAGATTTCGTATGATTCTGAGGAAGAATATCCAATGAAATAATTTTTATGTTTATTCATTCAATAAAATATGTTTGTATGATCGAAGCATGATCAGATCACCATCTCAGAGATCTATATAAACATAATGATTTGAGTATTTGATATATGACATGACAATCAAGAGAGAAGATACGAAGTGATGATATAGTTAAGTGTGAAGAAAGAAGATTGATAGAGATATTTAGAGGTTACCAAGAAGGTTTCAGAGAACAGTTGAAGGGCCAGAGTATACAAAAGTGGCTACCGAGTTTATTTATCAATTACCGAGGAATGTTATGAGCAAGGTAATTTTATATTGAGCACATAGAGTCTTCTATAACATTTCAGATTTGAAGTTGCAGATATTTTGTAAAGATTTTGATTAAATTATTAAGTTGTGTTAGAAACCTTTAACAGGGTAAAAGACTCTAATAAATTCTATAAATTGTAAAGCCTTTAACCAGGTACAACATTTTTGTAAATGTGTTTGTTAAATCCTTTAGTAAGGTAGATCTAAAGATCTTTATACTCCTAATAGGGTAAGCTATCAGAAATAGCTAAACATGTAGCTCTAATTGAGCAATCTTGATTACTGCAGTAGTGAAGTTGTGGGTGTCATCCCCACCACAGTTTTCTCTCTAACCGAGAGTTTCTACATGACCAAAAATCTTTGTGTTATGGAGTGAAATTTTGATGGATGTCATTTCTATGATTATGTTTCAGTATTTTATATTTATGAGATCAGCAATACTTAGTTTGTGTTTATTAGTAAAATTGGTTTTCAAGAAAATTTTTGAAGTACTGCTTCACCCCTCCCCTCAGTACATTAGCTTTCCAAGTCAGACCTAACAAAGATACCAATGAACAATTCTCCAAGACAAAGTGTCCAAACAATGTCTTCGACATAACCAGATGTTTTTCATGTCATTCCAAGTGCCGGTCAACAATATATCCTACTGGTGTACCAGATACCGGTGACTATGCATAAAATCACTTGCTTGCCGGTGAACATAACCATTTCTCCAAAGTGCCAGAGTTGATAAGTGTTGATAGGTGTTGACATGAATGAAAAAACCATACCAAAATACCAACAATCTCCCCCTTTGGCATTGATGGCAACACAAGATGGAAAAACCATCAAAGTGCCAAAACAGAAATGCCAAAAACCAATAATCTCCCAAAAGAGATCATAACAGGAATAAAAATTCAGATATAGAGAGTAATCAATCTCTCCCCCTGAGAGTAACATGTGGTCTCCTTGTGTTTTTCCATATCAATCTCTCCCCCTTTGACATCAAATGCCAAAGCCAATACAAAAGCCAGGTTCAAATACAAAATAACAACTAATTCAGTATGCCAACTACTCCTCCTGAGAAGTAGATCTCCTCATCAAAGCTAGAATAAAAGATTTCTCTGTTAGTTCTGCCGGTTGATGACAAACATCAACTGTCTAAGTCTCTACCAGTGGAGGTATGACCCCAAACTAGTCTCTGAGATATTCAAAAGTCTCCTTAAGCAAAGGTTTAGTGAAAATATCTGCAATCTTCTCTTTAGTATTCACATAAACCAGTTTTACTTCTTTTGCTTCAACATTCTCTTTCAGAAAGTTCAATTTGATAGAAACATGTTTAGTTTTAGAATGTAGTACCAAATTCTTAGATATATCAATTGCTGCAGTGTTATCACAATAGATAGTTATAGGTTCCTTGCATTTTACCTTTATGTCCTTCAACATTTTCTTAAGCCATAATACCTGTGTACAGTTAGTTGTTGTTGCAACATATTCTAATTCTGCTGTTGATAAAGATGTAAAACTTTATTTCTTACTCAACCAAGAAATTAATCTACTTCCAAGAAAAAATGCTCCGCCAGTTTTCTTTTTCTGTCATCCACATCTCCTGCCCAATTTGCATCTGTATATGCACATAATTCAAATTTTTCATCTCTAGGATACCATAAACCAAGATTTGTAGTGCCTTGTAAGTACCGAAAAATCCTTTTTACTATTGATTCATGATTTTCTTTAGGATTACTCTGAAATCTTGAAATAATGCATACTGCATTCATAATATCAAGTCTTGTTTGTGTCAAATACAGTAGGTCTCCCATCATAGACTTGTACCTAGTCGGATTAACAGGTGTAGATTCATCCCTTAGTGATATTTTTTCATTTGTAGTCATAGGCATGCTTACCGGTTTAGAGTTCTCCATACCAAATTTCTTTAGTAACTCCTTCAAGTACTTGGATTGACTTAAGAATATACCTTTATCAGTCTGTGAAATCTGCAATCCTAAAAATAATTTTATCTCTCCAATCATAGACATTTCAAATTCATGTTGCATTTCAATAGAAAAGTCTTTATATAATCCATCTTCTCCTCCAAAGATTATATCACCAACAAAAACTTCTATAACCAAGATGTCATCATTAGTCACTTTATAATATAAGTTGTTGTTAGCATTACCTTTAGAAAAACTAATCTTCAAAAGATATTTATCCAATCTAGCATACCAAGCTCTTGGAGCTTGCTTCAACCCATAAAAAGCTTTCCTTAACCTGCAAACCATATATTTGTTATCTGTCAAAGAAAATCCATCAGGTTTCTCAATGTAAACTTCTTCTTCAAGATCTCTATTTAGAAATGCACATTTAATATCCATTTGATATACTTTGTAGTTCTTGTGTGCTGCAAAAGCCAAGAATACTTTGACTGCCTCAATTCTAGCTACCGGTGCAAAGGTTTCATTATAATCAATTCCTTCTTTCTGATTACCTTCCCATCTTCATTAAGTTTGTTTCTGAATACCCATTTTGTTCCAATCACATTTTTGTCTTTAGGCCGGGGAACTAATGTCCATGTGTTGTTCTTCTCTATTTGTTCTATTTCCTCTTACATAGCTTTAATCCAGTGCTTATCTTCACATGCCTCATTAATTGATGATGATTCAATTTGAGAAATAAGACATACCTCTTCATTTTCTAGTCTTCCTCTTGTCATAACTCCTTGATACTTGTTCCCAATTAGCTGATTTTCAGAGTGGTTCAATCTCACATATCGGGGTGTCTTCATTTGCTATTGTTCCTCAGTTACAGTAGAATTTTCAGATGATACCAGTGTAACTAGATCTTCATTTTTGTACCGGTGGATTCAATGTAGGTTCATTTGTTAGTATCTCTATTGTCGGTTCAGAGTCTATATACCTTGAAGTTCCTCTAAACTGTTCATCAATCTTCACATTTGTACTCTCAACAATTTTCTGCAATCTCTTATTAAAACATCTATATGCTTTGCTCTTAGATGAATAACCAAGAAATATTCCTTCATCACTTCTATGATCAAATTTGTCAATATATGCATCTCTTCTAATATAGCATTTACTTCTAAATATTCTAAAGTATTTAAGAGTAGGAGTAATACCAAACCATAGTTCATGAGGGGTCTTACCAGTTTCTCCTTTGATGTGAATTTTTTTGAATGTATAGACCATTGTGCTTACTACTTCTCTCCAATATACATGTGGTAGATTTTCTTTAGATAACATACTTCTAGCTGTGTCCAAGATAGTTATGTTTTTCCTTTCTACAACTCCATTCTGTTGCGGTGTCTGGGGTGCTGATAACTATCCTCTGATTCCATTCACTTCACAGGATGTATTAAATTCCTTAGATGTGAATTCACCTCCTTGATCTAATCTCAGACATTTGATTTTCTTACCGGTTTCATTTTCTACCATTGCTTTGAATAGTTTGAACTTCCCAAGTGCTTCTTATTTTTCTCTAAGAAAAGTAACCCAACACATTCTAGAATAGTCATCAACGATTAGCATGAAATATCTATCACATTGTAAGCTTTTAGTTTTAGTTGGACCACATAAATTAGTGTGAATTAAGTCAAGAGCATTATTGGATTTTTCTAGAATATTTTTAAAAGATGCTCTAACTTGTTTTCCAAATTGACATTCCTTACATGCTGGATTGTGAGGCTTAACAATCTTAGGTAAATCTCTAACTACCATAGTAGTATTGATTTTTACCATGCAATCAAAATTTACATACAAAGTCTCTTATGCCATAGCCAACTTTCATCAATGTGTGCAATCAAGCATGTCTTTTCACTATTATTTAAATGAAAGATATTTCCTCTAGTTTGATTACCAGTTGCAATTTCCAAACCAGTTCTATTCATAATTTTGCATTTTCCATTCTTGAATTGTAACTGAAATCCTTTCTCAACCAATTGACCAACACTAAAAAGATTATTCTTTAAACCTTCTACATAGTAAACATTGTCAGTATTATGCTTACCATCAAGAGATATAGTACCTTTTGCTTTGATCAAATAAGCTTTATCATCTCCAAATCTTACCAGACCTCCATTATATTCGTAAAAGTTCAATAATTTACCTTTATCACCAGTCATATGATGTGAACATCCTGAATCAATGATCCATTCATCCTTAACTTCAACTTTAGCTTCCAGGGCCTGCTCTACCAGTTGAACAGTAGGTTCCAGTTGATCTTCTGTTATAGCAACAAAAACCCATCCATTGTCTAGCGAATCTTCATCAGAATCATCAGTGACTCCTTCATTAGCAAGATAACAAGATTTATCTTTATTCTTCTTCAATCTATATCTCTGATATTCAAGGTTAGGCTTGTATATTCTTCTACTTCTTCTCTTAGTCTAGCATGTCTATCAGGGTATCTTGAAGCCATATGACCAATCTTATTACAGTTAAAGAATTTAAAGGGTTCTTTACCTTCATACTTACTTCCAACTGGACCTTTAGGCATTTTCCTTGCAAATAGTGCTTCAAGTTCTTCAAGTTCTTCATTTTCTCTCCTGCTTTCCTCAAGTTCTCTTGCATAAAAGTCTTTCCAATCAGATTTGTCAAAAGATGGTGTAGATGATGGTGATGCTTTAAAGGCTAAATCTGTCTTTATAGTAGCAATAGGACCAAATTCCTCAATTTCAAAAGCTGAAAGTTTTCCAATCAATGTATCCCTAGTTACTGATGTATTAGGCATTGTTCTCAATTCATTTATAGCAGTAACTTTCATTTTATATGCCGGTGGCAATCCTCTTAAAACTTTTGAAACAATTTTGTCTTCACTTAAGGTTCCTCCACAACATTTAATACCCAAAATAATTTCATTTACTCTTTCCATAAAAGTAGAAATCCTTTCATCTTCTTCCATTTTCAGATTTTCATACCTGACCCGGAAGCTTTCAAGTTTTGCAATTTTGACTGTGGAATCTCCTTCATTCAATCTTTCCAAGTGATCCCAAATAGCTTTAGCAGTAGCCCTATCTAATAATCCCATGATTTGTTGATTTGATAATACGCTCAAAAGTGCTTCTCTTACCTTGCAATCATTTTCTTCATCTTTTCCTAAGGTATGTGGATAAGGCTGATTTTGAGTAGGAGCAATGTAGCCATTCTTTGTAACATCACAGATGTCCTTTCCAATGCAATTTAGATGTGTCTCCATTATGATCTTCCATATACCATAGTTGGTTCCATCAAGTTTAGGACTGTCCTTCCTGAAATAGTTAGGAAAAATTGGATCTCCTCAAGCTGTTAAACTTCTGCAAAAAGAGGGCTCGGCTCTGATACTAATTGTTATGTCCTGGAGACAACTAAGGGGGGGCGGGGTCAATCAGTTGTCAAATAAATTCAAACCAAAAACAACTTAACCAACCTTAATGCTTAGTACTGGTAAATCAGACTTTATGTCGGTAGATAGTTTATCAGTTAATTACAGTACCAGTAAATATTAATGCATGAAATAGAAAGACAATAACATCCACAACACATAACACCAATATTTGTACGTTGAAACCCTGTAAGGGGAAAAACCATGGTGGGAAACCTTACCCACAATTAGATGATGCTACTGCAGATAGTATGTGTATACAAATGGGGTCTGCACATGCAGAAAGGCCAAGCGCCTAGAGCTCACTGCTCAAACACAAATAGGAGTCACATTGACTACAATTGGATGGTTAAATCCAATAATGATGTACTGCTCAAAATAGCATCTTCATATGCTGGATTCAGTACCAGTGTAGTTCTGATTGTCTTTACAAAAACCTTGCTTCACCTTAAATGATGTCTACGTGTATAGCTCTGCTTATTCTCGCATATACCTTCTTATAATTCTTTTTCCCAATCGCCTACCGATCTTACAAATAAGATCTTACATATATACCATAACCTAAGACCAATTTTAGTAGGTCGGCTCTAAAAGATATTACAGTAAAATAATTATAAGTAAATCAATAACTGATGCAATATCTGATTCAACATGTCGGCTTAATGCATTTACAATAACAACAAAATCATCTCCAAAGCATGTCATGCTGATCTGGAATAGATAAACCTACCGGTGCATAACCTGGACCTATTTGCTAGTAACAACAAATATGCAAATACAAATATACCAATGAATAATTCTTCAAGACAAAGTGTCCAAACAATGTCTTTGACATAACCAGATGTTTTCCATGTCCTTCCAAGTGCTGGTGAACAATATATCTTGTCGGTGTACCAGATACCGGTGACTGTGCATAAATAATTGCTTGTCGGTGAACATAACCATTTCTCCAAAGTGTCGGTGAACAATATATTCCATGTCATTCCAAGTGCTGATGAACAAATATCCTGTTAGTGTACCAGATACCGGTGACTGTGCATAAACAATTGCTTGCCGGTGAACATAACCATTTCTCCAAAGTGCCAGAGTTGATAAGTTATGATAGGTGTTGACATCAATGATAAAACCATACCACAATACCAACACACACTAGGGGAGATAGACACTAAAGTGATCTAGAAAAATAATGTAAAATTATAAGGGTGTACAATTTTTGTTATTATAGTTATACAAGGCCTCCTTGCCCAATCTACTATTTTTTACTTGCCACTCTCAATTTATATTTTTTTGGTACTCTTGTCCTTCACATGCCCATCTTCATTTTTCTTCAACTACATGGACTCCATTCTTTCTACCTTAACAATCTCAAGGAAATCCTATAATATCTTTAGGATTGATGGTTTGTGTTATTTTCTTGCTTCGCATGTCCTCTTGTTTATACAAGCTACAACATAAAAGAATATCATATCTCATTTTATTGGGTAGAAACCTATTTATGCATTTCCCTTATTACGTGCCCTTTTTCTCATCTTTCCAATGCAACATTGTTTTCCTTTTTCTTTCTCCTTTGTAAAAACCCATATCTATCTTCTTCCTCATCTCACAGTCTTCCAAATTCACACCTAAATCTAATTGTAAGCATAAAAAAAGGCCCCCCTCTATCTAATACATCTCTTGAAAAACTATTCCTAAATAATTCTCTTAAATTATATTTAGCACACAAAATGCCCACAAACAATATGGATGACATCTTTCACATTGTAAATTAATCCTAGACCATGAAAATCTCCCAAGAGTCACATGAACCATTTCCACAAATGTGAAACACAATAAATGAAGTTGAATATTTGTAAGAAAGTATACAAAAATATTGTTTTGCTAGCTTAAACCTTTTAACTGTCCTTGCTAGAATTAAATTTGTCCTCTTTCTAAAAATCCATGAACTTCTTGTTTGAGAACTATAGGTATATAATGAATTCTAGATAAACTGACACTCAAGTTGAATTCATCCGATGATCCCATGTATATATGAAAAGATCCATATATCTTGTCACTAGGATAAAAATGGCTAGCTAAGAATAAGCACAATTTATAGTCTTTGCTTAATACTTATTTTGAGAGGTACATACCACTTCATATAAATGTGAACATGGTTTCTTGAATAATCCTCTTATACATCAAGATAATTGTAACACTTATTTGCATTAATATATCAAGTGGATACATGAACCATACAAATAAGGGAAAGTACAACGAACATTGTGTTCATTTTCACGCACAACAAACTTCCCATGTTTGGAGCTGAGAGTGTTTACTAACTCAAATTTAGAGAAAAGCTTAACTAGCGCTTGCACCTGAGAGGTGCAATGTGAATTGCTGATAGGAGCAATTTGTGTTCATTGTCTATTGTGTTTTGTGTGCATTGGCTATTATGGAAATCTATTTCCGCACCTTGGAGATCAAAAGGTCAGGTGGCTGCAGGGCTAAAGAAATTGCATTTAATTGATTAGTTTACTTGATTACTTTACTGGTAGATAATATCTGCCATATCTAGACGCATCTATTTCTAATTTTTGTATATCATTATATGATGAATGTTGACAAATTTGACTGTTCACTGTCATGATTAATTTATTATTTTTATCAGTGTCTTAAAAAGTGAAAACCAGACTGTTAGAAACTCTTACTTTTCACCTAGGATACTACATACAATATAGAAAAGTTATATTTTAAAACATTCCACCCTACTAAAACCTAGACCAAAACACTTTTAAAAACTCCACCATTGCGGAAACACAAAATCCCTATGTCAGCTAATAAATCTTGATATAGTAAGTTGCAAACCCCAAAAGTTGTTTGAGTTGGAACCTCAGTTCTAGAGTAGTGATTCACACAAACTCTTCAGAGGCTAGAAGACCCAGATAGAGTAATTAAAATAGAAATCATCCAAACCCCATGAACAAGGAGAAAACCAATTATTTCACCTCTACATACACAACAAGAGTGTTTGTCCTCATTAACTTAGCATCAATTTAAACAAAATTCTGCTTTAAAAGCATGATTCCATAATCTTAAAACCAAGAGCTTATTGTTGCAAAGAAGCTTATTTGCTTGAGAGCTAATAAAATCAAACAATTTCGGACCCAAAAGTCCAAATTGGCAAAAGCAATTGAGATTTTCCAAAAGGAAAATGATTTAATGACAAAGGGGTTACAGATTTTAATGTTGATGTAATGCCCCAAGATTGCACTCAAGATAGTAGCAGTAAATGAATGGATGATCAAATTATTCATGTTGCAATTGCAACACTCATGTGTGACAACTGTACACAAACACACAAGGACTGTTGTGACGTGACATGTTGATGAACAAAGAGTGTATAGTCACTGCACAAAGCATGACTGCACAAGCGAAAGAAAGACTTAGTCACTGGACAGTACCACTACAACAAACATGCAGTGGAAGGTAGGGTTCTCTCTAAGCTTGGAGATCGAGTGCTAGACCACAATCACCCTTTCTTGCTAATTGGGTTTAAGGGGTTAGAATATAATCTATTGCATAATCAATTCAAACTTTAATTCGTTACATAGCCCAATCATTTCATTCAAATACCTACTCACTGGTGAACAAAAAAACACAAGGAAAATACCTTAAATAATTTCATAAGCACAAGCAATCAGACAATTCTTTTTGTGTGCAATTTCTTTGAATAATCCATTGTTTTGATTCCAAATGCTAGAACCCGTATTTGAATGATGCAATAATGTATATGCCATTAGCATATATGCAATATAAACAAATTTCATCCTTTCATCATTTATTGTCTAATACATATAACCAAATTTAAAAAACTGTAGAACTCCTTTCCAAGTCACATCAACATAATGAAATAACGAATTAAGCTAACCAGATAAGCAACATGAATTTTACAGGTTCTGAATAGTTAAGAAAAATTGAAATATCAAGTGATTCGGATGATTAGATCACTGGTTTGAACTCATTCTTTCATTTGGCATCACAAATAGGAGGGCTTTAGCCTTTACACAAATAAAAATACCACATACCCAACTCAAATTGCTTGCAATCACCGTTGGTTTAAAATTACAAACAATCAAAGATGCATATAAAAACCAATATGAAATATCCATAGACAACATTACACAATTCACATTCTGATAATAATATTTCAATTATGAATTTATGACATATCATGATAACACAATAATATACAGTGTACACAATACTTATAATCAACGTGAATCACTGCTGTGAAAAAATACAGCTAATTCAACTAACATATCATTTCAAAAATCAAAATGGTGAAGCTGAATACAGCATACAAGTGTAGTCATAAAATAATATATATATATATATCTGGTATCATTACAACAAATGTCTAGACATAAATACCACGAGTATCATGGGTCTTGACCCATACAAAAATGCATAGATGCATTTCAAACAAAGCTGCACTGTGACAATGAAGGTACGAATAATCTTATAAATCCTAGTTGAATAATGAATTTAATCTCAAACCCTAACTCAAAATTCAAGATTTCTCTGTAAAACTGCCTCACAATCTCATCTGCAACAAGAGAAATTACAGGGCACCTAATCAATTTACAAATAACCCATGGTATGTATGGCCTTTTATAGGGTTTGACTGAAGATCCCAATTTGCAATCAGGCTTCACGGGGACGAAACCTTGTAACCAAAAACAAGCGAAGAAGTACAGACAGATGGGCTGAAGCCAAATCTGGTTAATGTATTTATTCCTTCACAAAACATAATTAGATTCATCCGTATTGAAGAGAGGGATCTTTTCAATCCCAATACACCAATTGGGTGCCCATTAAACGCATTTATACCGAGCTCCCCTGACCAGCCAATACATTACACGGATTTTATCCAATTGGGTAGTCGAAATTTGGCACCAAACACAGGCGGATTAATTTCTTCCGCGTTTAATCCAAATGGGTAGTTGATCTGGATCAGATCGGTGATATAAGGATGCAATTGAACAAACCCCAACCCCAAACAGAGAAATAAAAGATCTTTCCCTGAGTACCTGAACAAGGAACAAACAAAACTTACTATTTGTATCGTCAGGGGATTTTTATGCTATTGGTGTGGGTGTACAATTACACCCGACAGCCAACTCATCGTACAAAAGAGCCCTAATCTTTTTTGACTCTATCTCAAAAAGACATAAAAACTTTAAAATACACAAAATCATCAGAAAAAGCACAAGATCTCCGAGACCTATCAAAGCAGACCGTAATGAAACAAGCTACATTGCAGTTATATTAGAAATGTGGAGCTAGGGAAAGCGGCAAACAGAAATAGGCAAAAGAGTGCTAAAGTGAAAAACGGACGGACAAAACGGTTTCCGGTGTGAATGGTGCCGCCACAGGGAATAGCCTGTCGGCTAATAATCAGGTTGTAACCGAGGATTGAGATGTGTTACAATGCATCATCGCGACCCATTTATATGGGGGAATAACCTACAAATAATTTCTTCCACAGTCAGCTATTCAAAGTCATATGGCGTATTGAAGACCAAGCATTAGCAATTCTGTATTAATTTATTATATTTTTTTTCTTAAAACGTGTACCTATTTTTACTCAATAATCGTTCATTTTACTCAATCCGTATACAGCCTGCTATTCAACCCAGAAGCTTTGACTGAGTAACCCTTCCATTTTATTAAAGAACTAACGAAATAAACGTCATGATGAATATGAGATCCAGGGAGGAATATCAGTAGTTGTTATAATAACTTTATGTAAGTATAGATTTTAATGGTATATCAGATTTTAACAACATGTTTGGTTGTTTCTGTATGTGACTTAACTGTTTATAGCTTCTGGGTTGTGACAACACAGACTGGGATCTATTATGTGTGCAAGGGTCAAACAACACTTCGTGGTGAAATATACTAGTGTAAACAACCATGTCATCGATTCCCATAAACAAATAGCACCTTATCATGCCAAAGCAAAAATTTACATTCATATTTGACTCCAATAATTTTATTTTGGTAATATTCATTCATACTGAGACTTTAGTTAAAGTTATTGGATATTTTGTGAATTTTATCATAACTGAAATTAGATTTACAACATATCTAATATATAAGCCTTTTCATTTGAATTATTTTCTTAAACATATTATGTATGACCCATGCACACTTATTTTGTTAGAGACAATTCTTAATGAAGAAGATAACTATCTAAATAATGATGAAAATAAATTAATAAAATTAGGTTAATTAAATATGATAATTAATTAATTTTATTTAGAAGTATCAAATTTCATGTAAGAAAATCAAGGAATCTTGAAATTTAGTGGTTGATAAATTTTTCGTTATTATTTGGATAATGTTTTAATCACTACTTACAATCAAGACTTCTTATATTGGTTGGAAGCAAAATTATGAATTTTTAAATAGTTTATTTTCAAACTTTGGGGGATTGGTCTTGAAAAACATGGATTTTGATTTTGAGTACAACATATTTGATCTTTCATGTGAATTTAGTCTATATTGTATGAATTTGTTTCAATAAAATGTACACCTTAAAATATATTCACCTAATTCTTTGTAGTAAATAAATACATGAAGGCAATGATTATAAACATGTTTAAGAATATTACATACATTATCTAGGTTACCATGCCCTGTTGCATGAGCCCTTGATCTAAATCATACTTTGCATTCAAAAGATACTTCTAATGGATAGAATCCATTAGTTGTATTTTTATGTGTGGTTAACTTGTGGCTATCATAAGTTTAATTAAATTTTACTATCATATATATAGTCCTATAGAGGAAGCTAGGTTGTCTTGGGTGACATTTATAGCATAAGTAAAATACATCTAGGATGTAGTGCGTAGTTGTCATCATCATATTATGAGTTCTAATATTATGTGAGATTTAAGAAGCATTGTCACTTGAAATTGGTTAATTATTATCAAGTGATATCAATTATTTTAAATTTATTTACTTTTATGTTCTTCAGCTATGCAAGTAAATTTATTTTAAGAGGTATCAGAGAAATACCATGCAATCAAGATTGAAGGAAAGATGCCAACCTTTTCTTACTTAGAAGCTTAGTTTGTAAAGTGTATATCTCATTAATTTCTAAAAAAAAATACATATAGAGGATGGATAAATGACTTAATATAGCTACTATAATCCTAATTTGAGGCATTCTACAACAAATTTGAAGGAAATATACTAGATGTGAAAGAAACAACCTCTACTAATTAGAAGAATGAGCTTATGAAGGTGTGGTAAAGGAATCAAAATGAGTAGAAATCTAAAAAACTAATAGTTTCTCAAACTATAGTACAAGCACAAATTGAGAAGTGTCGCAGAACAATAAGGTTAGGTAATGAGGAATACAATTCTTTATCAAATATGAAAGGATATGAAATCAGAGGAGAAAACATTAGTAGGATTGTTGTACAAGGAAGAATGACAAAAATAATGAGTACAATCTTAGTGAGATGAAAGGAAAAGAATTCCTTTTGAGACAAAAAGATGAAGGTTGACCATGGTACAAGAAAAGAGAGTGTGATGATATAATTATGTATTGTAGGTAGATAATGAGTGTGATATATATATATCACTCCTTTTAATTCAAGAGGAAGTACAAGTTAAGGGGGATCTAGTCAACATATTTTTTATACATCCACAAAGGGATAAAGATGAAGGATTTGATCAATGGTCAAATTTTATGTACAAGAATCTCCATTGAGTGTTTACAACCTATTGCAAACAAAATAGATGCTTTCTAGAGAAGTACAATAAGATACAATGAGTGGCTCACATAACATAAGGGAAGTTAAAGCCTCAAAGGAATAGTCTAGAAGTGTCATTTTTCATTGATGTTTAAGGGGGAGAAATAAATATGCCAAAATTCTTCATACATTAGAGAGAGATGAATGGCAAAATGCATTAGAGAGAGATATCCCACAAAGGGGGAGATATTGACATAGAATTGCCTCCTCATGGAATAATATTCATAGGGGGAGAACTTTGATGTTGGTAAACATGATAGAGGCATAGATTTTTAAGTATAGTCTTGTCATTTATGTTAAGGATATTTGGGGTAAGTGCACCAAGATGGTGAACAAAAAAGAGGGCTATAAGTGGCCACTTTTTTTTAACTTTTTAATTAATTTATTTATTTATTTTTATTTTTCTGAAAACAAGTAAACCTGAACTTCAAAGAGATATTTGAAGGTCATGCACTCAAAACTAGGAGTTGACAAAAACAAAAGAATTGTATTACTTTGAATCTAGTTTCTAAACTACGAATTTTTTAAAAAATTGGATAAGATTAAGAGGGTCAAACATCTCTTGCACGAAAAACTGTTCTTGATTTTTTCAGAAAAATATAACATAGTTGTTTTTCAAAATAATCGAAAATAAAAACTTATTTTTTTTGAAATTGTATAGAATCTAGTGTAAAATAATAATATGTAATTTATTTTAAATTTGGTCAAGTATTGGTAGATGTATGTTTGTGAGGACTGTCAAGGGACTGGTAAAGAAAATTAAAGTTTACTATGCTAATGTTGTCCAAAAATAGAAAAATTTATATGGTCAAAAAATTGAGAAGACGTGTGAGATTATGGTGGTAATTTTAGAGATACCCACTTGATCATTTGTAAAATTGATAATGATGAACTCAAGAAATCATGTTGGAAGATGAAAAAATGTTTAAAGGGACAAAAATGGAGGGAAAATAGGCTTGCAAGCCTTAGGGTCATTTTCCAACCCTCTTACCAAGCCAAAAATTGCACGGGTTCTGATATGCAAGATAACCCGCTCGGGTTTTGAAAAACGTAAAGTACCATTCATAGCTCTACATAACCTATATGGGTTATGTAGAACTAAAACCATCATTTTTGAGTTTCACAAAACCCGTACGGGTTATGAAAAATCATCATTTTGAGTTTCACAAAACCCATACTGGTTATGAAAAACCATCATTTTGAGTTTCACAAAACCAGTACGGGTTATTAAAAACATCATTTTGAGTTTCACAAAACCCATATGGGTTATGAAGACATCAAAATGTATGCTTGTAAACTTAGCATTTACTACACATATGTATAGACATACACATATAATATGTGTTTATGTATGTATATATGCATATCTATAGTTCTATATACATATATTTATATAGATATATGTATATATGTTTGTATACATGCATGTCTCTCTTCTTTTCCTCTCTCTCTCTCGTCTTCCTTCCCCATAACCGTCTCTATCTATTCTAAGCCCTAATTATCCTCCTTGAGTTCTATCTCATCTCTCTCCCCCTCACACTTCTCTCTTTGTCGAGTCTCTCACCCTCTTCTCCTTCTCATTCTCTCTACCTCATGTCTCTCACCCTCTTCTCCTTCTCATTCTCTCTACCTCATGTCTCTCACCCTCTCCTCCTACTCTCTCTCTCTCTCTCTCTCTCTCTCTCTCTCTCTCTCTCTCTCTCTCTCGTTATCCTATCCTACTATCACCCTCTCCCCCTTCTCTCTCTTTCTCTCCCCCTACCTCTCCCTCTCCCCTCTCTCTCTCTCCCCCTCTCGTTATCTTATCCTATTCTCTCTACCCTTCCCCCTCTCTCTCTCTCTCTCTCTCTCTCTCTCTCTCTCTCTCTCTCTCTCTCTCTCTCTCTCTCTCTCTCTCTCCTTTTCCCAATCTCCCTCTCTCTCCCTCTCACCCTCTCCTTTTCCCAATCTCTCTCTCCTCTCCTTTACCCAGTCTCTCTCTCTCTCTCTCTCTCTCTCTCTCTCTCTCTCTCTCTCTCTCTCTCTCTCTCTCTCTCTCTCTATCCTATTCTCCCCATCTCCACCCTATCTCTCTCTCTTCCTCTCGCTCCCTCTCTCCCAATCTCCTCTCTCTCTCTCCCTCCCCCTCTCCTTATCCCATTCTCTCCCTCTCTTCTTATCCACTGTTCTCTATCTTACCCCTCCCCCTACTCTCTCTCTAACTCTCTCTATCACCCCCTCTCCTTATCCTACTCTCTCTCTCCCTCCCCCTCTCCTTATCCTATTCTCTCCCTCTCTTCTTATCCACTATTCTTTATCTTACCCCCTCTCCCCCTACTCTCTCTCTAACTGTCTCTATCTCTCTCTCTCTCTCTCTCTCTCTCTCTCTCTCTCTCTCTCCACTTCCTCTTTGGTTCGTAGTTCTGCATAACCTGTACGGGTTATGTAGAACTAAGGCCAAAACTTCTAATTTTGCATAACTGGTACGGGTTATGAGAAATTGTTCCTCAAAACCCATATACGGGTTTTGAGGAACTTATTTTTTTATTATTAAATATAATGTTCCTCAAAACCCGTACGGGTTTTTGAGGAATTTTTTTTTATTATTCTTTTTGGCTAACCAAGTTTAGCACGTTTTTGAATTTCAAAGGAACACACAAGGGTTATGAAAATTTTCATTTATTTTTTGCATGTGGCCACTTTTATGTTCACCATCTTGGCACACTTACCCATTTCTTAGTTGTTGAGTATAGTATGTTAAAGTATCTAAGAATAATATAGGATAAAATATAATACTGATGGGATAACTCTCTTACATAATGTAATGTGACCAGTATGTGCAAAGATCTATTATTTGTGATTGAATCTAGTATTGACTAGGTAGTTTTCTTCAATAATGTAATGTTCCTATTTTGTGTATGTTGATTGTTCTATTATTTGTAAAAAAATTGTGTCATAAATTTGTACTTTTGTTGTCTTTGCAGATAATGCAAAGCATTTAATCTTTTTGATCTCTTTCATGTTGACCCACAAAGGCCCTTTGTTCATTTTATGTGGTCTTCTTCCTTTGTGTATGTAGCTCCACTATATTTCAAGGATGAAGTTAATGCAAGACAGTCATAAAGATATACATGATTTATCTAATGTCCATACAAAACCTAGATAATGGATCTCTAATGTGTTTTAATCTTGTATGTGACTTTCTCCTTTGATTTTTTTATGTTTTTGGGACATTTCACTGTTATATTGTACTTATTTTGATGTATATTACCTTAAATCAATTTATCCTAGTTGGCATATGCAATCAGCTTAAGGTGTGGACATACACTGCTTTGTGCTTTATTTTGTGTGCACACTAGGAGACTAGTTTATACACTTTGAACACACACCATGATTTTTTTAATACCACTACAACACCCATTTTGTAATACAATATCTACAATTTTCTTGTTACCATTGCAACACCCATTTGTGGGATAGTATCGAAGATTACCCAACAAATGTTTTTTCCTTTCATTTTTCATTGAATTGAAGCACACCTATCACAAAAATTTCTATACTTGGGTGAGACCTTCACTTTTGCTTGAATCACCTAGCATAATGCAATGTGTTAGACCTATGTGACTCCTTTGTAACATGACCCCTAGTAAGATTATGAGGATTTTTACTAGTAATAGATGTCATGTCATGTCTTGTATTTGGATATGACTCTTAGCTTGTTCCTTAATATCTTATTTGTCCTAGATTTCATACCATCTTGTTTTTTAAATTTTCCATTTGTGTTACCTATGTTGATCATGTTGCTCAATTTAATTTTGATATTTTAGATTTGATAAGATCATAAGTCTTTGGGGCTACCACCTTGCCAATATTTGTATCCTCCTATCTCTTTGATCCTTTTATGAAAATATTATTTTGATTCTTTATACTTTGCCAATAGTATGGACATAATATCATACTCTTGCTAAGGTGGGTGTTAAATATGGTGAAGTAAATTGTACACCTCTACAATTTCACACTCTCTTTGAACTCAATTTTATGGTTGTGCCTTATGTTCCTAATTAATATGTTTGATAAAGATTAGTGTAGACACTTAAATTATTTATTTTAATTAATTATTTTAAATTCCTCGCATAATTAATTTATTAATTGTGCCCATTCCTATTCCTTCTCAATATTAATTAAATATAATTAATGTTGTCACTATAAGTCTATTGATTGATTTATTTAATAAATCAATCTACCTTTATTCTTCTAAAATCCCTAAAATTAATTCTCCAAATTCCTCCTTTTAATTAATTAATTTCAATTAATTAATTAATCTAGGTGATTGCTACAAATCACCTTTTTCTTAATCCATCATTAGCCTAATGAATTCTTCTAGAAGCCCCCTAATCTCACTTATCATTATTCTTCTAATTTTTAATTCCCTCCACTCATTCTCTCTCCTAGTCAAATCCTCCTACACATCCCATTTACCCTAATCCCACCAAATTATTCTTCTATCCCTCTCATAATGAGTTTCTAGTGGCTAATCCTCATGATTAGCCACAAAGTCAACTCCTTGCCTCTTCCATCCAACCACCTTCCTTAAATGCCATTTTCCTAGGTCAACGTGAGATTTTCAAAATCTCACATTCCTCTAGACATCCCATCCTCCAAGGAATTTTTAATTCCTCCTTATTCCTCCAATCCATATGATCATCCTTTTTGAAGAATTTTTAATTACTCATCCCCATCTCTCAAGGAATATTTAATTCCTTTCTCTTCCCTAGGCACATTGGGAAGTCTTCCCAATGAGCCTTGAGGAGTGTGGAGACAAGAAATGACTTGAAGGCATATCTCTTGGTCTCCACACTTGTCTTGTCACCTCCCCTTGGGCCATGTGTCGACTCACATGGAATCTTGGCCCTTCATCTTGGGTCAATCCTAGCCCTCCATTTCTTATCCTCTTCTCTTATAAATTGAGGACTCCATCCCCTTGTTTATCATCTCCAAATCTTGTAAGTGCATGCTGCTAATTTTCTTAGTGAAATCCATCTAGGTACTCGAACTATAGTCAAATCATCCTCATTTTCATACTTAGTCATTTTGATCATCATCCACAACTTCACTCTTTCATCCATCTATCCATCTCCATCCTCATTTGTGCACACCTTAGAGAGCCAACCACATATCCACATTGGACCAATCCAATGAAGCTAAGGAGTGGCGCATTCTTGGCTTCATCAAGAGCCAAATCAGAGGAACAAGAGAAATCTCCTTTCAAGGTATAATAGATTGTTATTCATATCTTTCATTTCTATGTTTTGTTTTTTTTATTTGAATTGAAAATTTAACCTTGCATAGGATCTTTCCCTTAGTTCATTTTGGCACACCCGGTGGGACCCACGTCCCTGGAATTTAATCTCTTTTTTGAGTTTTTGATCATAGGTATCGGAACAGGGTAAGCGTCTGCAAATCGGCACGACCGCTTCACATTCAACGTAAGCGACATGGTTTTCAATGCGTGCACACGCGCTTTAGCGTGATCGCTAGAAATTTAGATTGTTTTAACCCACTTCTTCATAACCCTGCACATCAGCACGAGCACTATGGGAACAATGCGCCTGCTTCCAGAGTTTTCTCATTTAATTTCAACAAAATCTCCTTTTGCTTCTTTTTTTTCTCTTCTTTTATTTCATAATAAATAGCATATAAACACTAAAAAGGTAAAAAATATAAATAAAAAAATTAGTTAATTTTGCTCTGACTAATATCTTTTTTTGGTAGTCTCATTTCAACGCAAGCACCCTACGAATAACATGGGCGCTTTGCCGGGTTTCCCGCTTAATGGGTTAGTGTAGGATCAAGGGGGCCAAAAAGTGGCGATGTGAAAAAAATAGCCTTCCTCACTCGCATAAAAATGCGAAAATTCGTGTTGACTTTTTGCTAGGCCTGGGTGTCAGTACACCTTGGCCTGGTAATTACCTATGCAAATTGGATATCCGATTGTTATTTGTAATTTTAATTTAAAAAATATATTATATGTTACATATTATATAATATATAATATATTATTATATAATATATAATATATTATTATATTATATAATATATATTGTAATAATATATTATATAATATATTATATAATATATTATTACATTATATATATATTATATAATACGTATTATATAATATATTATTATATTATATTATATTATAATATAATAATATATTATATAATACAATATTATATTATATATAATATGATATAATATTATATTATATTATATATTATATAATATGATATAATATTATATTATATTATATACTATATAATATAATATAATATTGTATTATATTATAATATATTATATAATACGTATTATATAGTATATTATTATATTATAATATTATAATATTATAATATATTATATAATACAATATAATATTATATTATATATAATATAATATAATATAATATAATATAATATTATATTATATTATATTATATATAATATTATATTATATATAATATTATATTATATATAATATAATATTATATATAATATAATATAATATTATATATAATATAATATAATATTATATTATATATAATATAATATTATATTATATTATATTATATATTAAAATATATATAATATAATACAATACGTATTATATAATATAATAATATATTATTATATTATAAAATATATTATTATATTATATATGTTATTTAAAAATAATTTAAGTATAGAAATATCCAATTTTCTGAGACTTTTATATTTCGACTGTGACAGTCCCGTGAGTTATTTTTAACTCATGGGCCACGTGAATTCTTCAAAATCCGATATCCGCTCCATCCGATATCCGGTGTTTTGACAAAAAATTGCTAAAAAATAGAATTAGAGGTAAGAATTTTATCGTTTTGAATCATTTTAAATCATTTTTTGTATTTTTTGTTAATGTTTATTTGATTTTTCATTGAAAATATGGTTTTTTTCATGAAAACTAGGGTTTTTTAAATCAAATACCTAATTGTTTAAATTTGTTAACTAAATTTAATTGTTTACATTCAATTAGGTTAAAAATGGGGGATAACAATGAAAACACTGACCAACCACAACTGCAACAACCAAACCCTCATTTGCCAAACCCTCCCTCAATTCAAGATTTGATTGCACAAAATTTGAATGAATTGAGGGGGATTGCAGAAGTATATCGTAGGATCCCTCGTCTAAACCCATTGTTTGATCCTCTCACGTCGATCATAAAAATTATGGAAACCGAAGATATCAAGGATCTTGAGATATCCAAAGCTGAAATCGCCTCATTGTTTGTCAATCCCCGAACTGGTTAGCCCGTAGATCCCAAAAAAATAGAACTTCCTATCAAATGGTGCACAAATGATGGCATTGTGAAAAACTTTTGGGATCGTTGGTGGATGGTTTTTGACAAACAACCCAACAACAATCTTGATATCCCCTTCTATTTCATAAAATATTGTATGGTGAGTTTGTTTTACACAAACATGTGAACTACTCTGACATCCAACCTTTCCACGGTGTAGGTTTAGGTATGCCCCAAAATAGACCTGGGGTAGTCAGAGTAGTCCAGGGCCCATATGTCCCCCCTCCTCCTATTGAACCCCCACCTGCAGTTTAGCATCCTGATATCATTTGTGAGTCGGCTTCACGAACCATATCGACTATTCACTCTTTGAGTAGACTTTTGGTTTCTCAGGCTGCGTCAGTAGCTCAGCCTACTCTTGATGGTAGTGGTGCATCTGGTGCCGGTGACACGTCATCCTCAACTCCACACATATGCATGCCCCATAGTTGTGTCATGTGTGGGCACGTATGCTTGGGTCCACTTGGACAGCCCATTGATCCTCATGTGGATAGTGCAGATTATGAGGTGAATGAGATGCATGATGCACTACTGGAGGATACCCTGGGGAGTCCTCACATGCTAGAGGCAAGGAGGCACCGTCATCATACATTGATGATGTATTGGTAAGATTTGTGTTTTCATAGTTCATGTTATATTTTAATTAAATATTTATAAATTAGATAATATTAAGTACTAAATTTTATTTACATGGTCTATTTAACAGTTGATGACCGAGGATGAGTTGAGATAGATTCAAGAGGGCACCTTATCGGCCATTTCATTTGGTCTTGATAGCTTGACGGTACATATATTATTGCACCTAGTCGTTTGTATTTTATTGTACATACATGCGCATCATTTATATTGGTATTAATTAGATTATGTAGTAACTTGCATGTATATCTTATTTTACTCTTTTAGGGCACAAGTAGCACAAGTGCGGGGCAGTATGATTTAGGATCTGGTAGTGCAATTGGAGACAAGAGAAAGGTAATTGAATGCAAATATGATTGAATGAATAGTTTAAATAACTTATAGTGATTATACATGTCTAGACATAGATTGATAGTTTCATATACTTTTTGTGTATATATATAGAGAATTCTTGGCTTCACATCCTTCATGACTACACCCAGTATACCTGAAGAAGAAGAAGAGATGCCTCGAGTAGATGTGTGTTTATTTTATTTTTTGATTAGTAGATATAATTTGTTATTATTAGTGACAATTATATGCTAACTTGTATCAATGTCATGTTTCTGAACATATGTAGGTTGTGTATGAAAATATTCAAAACATACCTCCTCTACCGAAGACATACATCAAGAGTCCTGCAAAGCTGAAGAGAAAATGTGGAGATGAGGTAAACATGAATAGTTCAATTATAGTTCATTTTTATGTTAACTTTTTGAATGTGAATTATATAATATAACTAATATTAATCATGGTTTGTTTTTCTTGTGCAGGATCCTTCAGAGCCAAGCAGTGCGGCGAAGAGGATCGATTTTGATGATCCATCAGCAGCTTGGGATGTTATAGATAGTTTTGGGATGCTTACATGTCTAGTTGGCATGTATATTTTTTATATGGACATACATTCACGTATTTAAACATACATTTTGTTTCAGTTAGCGTTTATGCCATATTTGTGTATGGACATACATTTGTAATCATTTGACATTTTTATATATATAGAAGTTGATATTCGATCATATAAATTGTTGCTCATCTGTGCGTGGTGTTATCCTAGAAATCTTTAATCTTCATTCCAATAATTAACAATGGTTAATAATGGCTATTTAATGAACAATACAATTCATTTCATTTCGTCGTAAGTGTTGTTTTTATAATGAACAATACAATACAATTCATTTAATGAACAATACAATTCATTTAATCAACAATACAATACAATTCATTCAATGAACAATACAATTCATTTAATGAACAATACCCTATGCATGCACCTATTTCCCCCCCCCACTCGATCGAACGCTCGGGGTCATACCCTACCGGCATCGTCCCTTGAGCATTCTAAGTGCCCAAAATTGTCAAACTTTGACGGGCCCTAACTTAGAATCTGTGGCACCTACGAATGATCCGTTTGAACCTATGGGGCCATGAGAGGGGTCCCTACAAAAGCCTATCTCGGTTTTTCAATTTAACCTACGATTTTATTAGGGCAACAATTTTTTGGTTGGCAAAAAAATCGTCAGTCTCACTCAATGGAATGTTGTCGCGTGGCCTATTTCTCGTTCTGCTCGTCGCGATGACGAACCATCAGCTCTGACATGTCTAGTTAGGTATTATTACCCTACGCATGCTCCTATTCCCCCCCCCCACTCGATCAAACACTTAGGGTCATACCTTACTGGCGTCGTCCCTTGAGCGCCCTAAGTGCTCAAAATTGTCAAACTTTGACGGGCCCTAACTCGGAATTTGTGGCACCTGCAAACAATCCGTTTGAACCTACGAGGCCATGAGACGGGTCCCCACAAAAGCCAATCTCAGTTTTTCAAGTTTCCCTACGGTTTTACTAGGGAAACAATTTTTTGGTTGGCGAAAAAATCAACAGTCTCAATCAATGGAATGTTGTCGTGTGGCTGATTTCTCGTTCTACTCGTCGTGATGATGAACCGTCGGCTCTGACATGTCCAATTAGGCATTATTACCCTACACATGCTCCTATTTTCCCCCCCACTTGATCAAACGCTCAGGATTATACCCTACCTACGTCGTCCCTTAAGCTCCATAAGTGCTCAAAATTGTCAAACTTTGATGGGCCCTAACTTGGAATCCGTGGCACCTGCGAATGATTTGTTTGAACCTACGAGGCCACGAGAGGAGTCCCTACAAAAGCGTATCTCAGTTTTTCAAGTTTCCCTACGATTTTATTAGGGCATCAATTTTTCTGTTAGCGAATAAATCGTCAGTCTCACTCAATGGAATGTTATCGCGTGGTCGATTTCTCATTCTACTCATCGCGATGATGAACCATCAGCTCTGACATGTCCAATTAGGCATTATTACCCTATGCATGCTCCTATTTTGCCACCCCACTTGATTGAACGCTCGGGGTCATACCCTACTGGCGTCATCCCTTGAGCGCCCTAAGTGCTCAAAATTGTCAAACTTTGACAGGCCCTAACTCTGAATCCGTGGCACTTGCAAATGATCCATTTGAACCTATGGGGCCATGAGAGGGGTCCCTACAAAAGCCTATCTCAATTTTTCATGTTGCCCTACGATTTTATTAGGGCAGAAATTTTTCGGTTGGCGAAAAAATTGTTAGTCTCACTCAATGAAATGTTGTCATGTAGCCGATTTCTCATTCTACCATCATGATGATGAACTTTTGGCTCCAACATGTCCAATTAGGCATTATTACCCTACGCATGCTCCTATTTTTCCCCCTAACTCGATTGAATGCTCAGGGTCATAACCTACCGGCGTCGTCCCTTGAGCGCCCTAAGTTCTCAAAATTGTCAAAATTTGACGGGTCCTAACTCGGAATCCATGGCACCTACAAATAATTTGTTTGAACCTACGGAGCCACAAGAGGGGTCCCTACAAAATCCTTTCTCAGTTTTTCAACTTGCCCTACAGTTTTATTAGGGAAGCAATTTTTCAGTTGCCAAAAAAATTGTCAGTCTCACTCAATGGAATGTTGTCGCGTGGCCGATTTCTCCTTTTGCTCATCAGGATGATGAACCGTCGGCTCCAACATGTCCAATTAGGCATTATTACCTTACACATGCTCCTATTTTTCCCCCCCACTCAATCGAACGCTCGGGTTCATACCCTACCGACGTCGTCCCTTGAGCGCCCTAAGTGCTCAAAATTGTCAAAATTTGACGGGCCCTAACTCAGAATTTGTGCCACCTGCAAATGATCCATTTGAACCTATGGATCCACGAGAGGTGTCCCTAAAAAAGCCTATCTCAGTTTTTCAAGTTGCACTACGGTTTTATTAGGGCAGCAAATTTTCGGTTGGCAAAAAAATCATCAATCTCACTCAATGGAATGTTGTCGTGTGGCCAATTTCTCATTTTTCTCATCTTGATGATGAACCATCAGCTTTGACATGTCTAGTTAGGCATTATTACCCTACGCATGCTCCTATTTTGCCCCCCCACTCGATTGAACACTCGAGGTCATACCCTACCGACGTCATCCCTTGAGCGCCCTAAGTGCTCAAAATTGTCAAGCTTTGATGGGCCCTAACTCAGAATCCATGGCACCTACGAATAATCTATTTGAACCTACGAGGCCATGAGAGGGGTCCCTACAAAATCCTTTCTCAATTTTTCAAGTTTCCCTATGGTTTTATTAGGGCAGCAATTTTTCAGTTGGCAAAAAAATCGTCAGTCTCACTCAATGGAATGTTGTCGCATGCTTGATTTCTAGTTCTGCTCATCGCGATGATGAACCATCAGCTCTGACATGTTGAGTTAGGCATTATTACCCTACGTATGCTCCTATTTTTCTCCCCCACTCGATCGAATGCTTGGGGTCATACCCTACCGGCGTCGTCCCTTGAGTGCCCTAAGTGCTCAGAATTGTCAAACTTTGATGGGCCCTAACTCGGAATCCATGGACCTGGAAATGATTCATTTGAACCTATGGGGCCACAAGAGGGGTCCCTACAAAATCCTATCTTGGTTTTTCAAGTTGCCCTATAGTTTTATTAGGGTAGCAATTTTTTGGTTGGCGAAAAAATCGTCAGTCTCACTTAATGGAATGTTGTCGCGTGGCCGATTTCTCATTCTGCTCGTCGCGATGAAGAATCGTTGGCTCTGACATGTCCAGTTAGGCATTATTACCCTACACATGCTCCTATTTTTTCCCCCTATTCGATCGAACACTTGGGGTCATACCCTACCGACGTCGTCCCTTGAGCGCCCTAAGTGCTCAAAATTGTCAAGCTTTGGTGGGCCCTAACTCGGAATCTGTGGCACCTACGAATGATCTATTTGAACCTACGGGGCCATGAGAGGGGTTCGTGCAAAATCCTATCTCAGTTTTTCAAGTTACCCTATGGTTTTATTAGGGCAACAATTTTTCGGTTGGCAAAAAAATCATCAGTCTCACTCAATGGAATGTTGTCGTGTGGCCGATTTCTCGTTCTGCTCATCGGGATGACGAACCATCGGCTCCGACATGTCTTGTTAGGCATTATTACCCTACGCATGCTCCTATTTTCCCCCCCCACTTGATCGAACGCTCAGGTTCATACCCTACCGACGTCGTCCCTTGAGCGGCCTAAGTGCTCAAAATTGTCAAAATTTGATGGGCCCTAACTTAGAATCCGTGGCACCTGTAAATGATCCGTTAAAACCTACGGGGCCATGAGAGGGGTCCCTACAAAAGCCTATCTCGGTTTTTCAAGTTGCACTACAGTTTTATTAGGGCAGCAATTTTTCGGTTGGCAAAACAATCGTCAGTCTCACTCAATGGAATGTTGTCGCATGGCCAATTTCTCATTCTGCTCATCTCGATGATGAACCATTGGCTCCAACATGTCTAGTTAGGCATTATTACCCTACACATGCTTCTATTTTTCCCCCCCACTCGATCGAACACTTGAGGTCATACCCTACCAACGTCATCCCTTGAGTGCCCTAAGTGCTCAAAATTGTCAAACTTTGATGGGCCCTAACTCAGAATCCATGGCACCTGTGAACAATCCGTTTGAACCTACGAGGCCATGAGAGGGGTCCCTACAAAAGCCTATCTCAGTTTTTCAAGTTGCCCTACGGTTTTATTAGGGCAGCAATTTTTCGGTTAGCGAAAAATCGTCAGTCTCACTCAATGAAATGTTGTAGCGTGGTCAATTTATCATTCTTCTCATCGCAATGATGAACCATCAGCTTTGACATGTCCAGTTAGGCATTATTACCCTACGCATGCTCCTATTTTCCCCCCCCACTCGATTGAACGCTCGGGCTCATACCCTATCGACGTCGTCCCTTGAGCGCTAAAATTATATATAAACAAGCATTACACTGTAGACACATAATGATCATGAATATTTCCATGTATTGTATACACATAATTACCATTACACTTGCATGTGACATCCATGAAGGGATATGCAATCATGATTGTTTTTTTCATGGACATTGTATATCATCAATATTTCCATGCATTGTATACACATAATTTGCTCATGGATATTGTATATCATCATAACAATGTTACATTAATTCACATCCATATACAAATACAACATCCCACTTCATCTGCATCAGACATCCTCATGTCTAAAGAGAAAAGCTTGCATACAACAATGCCTGTATATAAATGAAGACCAATATAAATTAGTTTGGCATATTAATAAATAGATCATTTCAAACATTTTTAAGACACACAAGATTGTATAATTACGAAACTTACCAGTTTCTTTGCAAATTATACAAGCAGAACTTTGAAGAAAGACGTATGTTGATTAATGCCCTTCTCACTGCATTTCTCTGCATGGTTGAAGATGATGGTAGATATGGTCATTTCTAAATAGCAATACATTCACTTGACTTAATGTTTATGCACAAAATTTTATCTCATTAATGCAAAAAAGAATATGTACCATCACCAAGAGAGGGTCTTGTCAATGACGAATGATCTAGCATGAACCTGTATATCATCAAAAATCATAATGTGATGTACTATTGTATATCATCAATAAAGACTTGCATGAGCATAAAGGTTTTGCTACAATTATATCATCAAAAATTGTCAGATAGTGTTCTCTAATAACAAAAATTGTAAAGCTCATCAAATGCATGATAATAAGTCATGTTGCAAAAATACATCCCTTTCGATTATATCATGTACCTGCTATGTGCATGCAAAAACCGTGTTGCCAAAAAAAAACGTTCATCAATATACCTGCATTTTCAACACATCCTTAATATACACGTAACAAACTTGATCATTAAGGTTTAATGATCATTGTTCAAAATGAAATGCATGATAAACAAAATAAGGCACCATTAAAGACCTACTACTCAAGTGTGCCTGAAGGGTCATCTCTTTGTTTAAGAGTATCCAATATTGCTTCATGATCAGCAGTAGTCACTGTCCATATCTCTTTGGTCTTCGGTTTTGCTTAATGCTTCAACAACATGACATTTGTAGCTATAATAAGGTGTGAATACATTATAATGGTTTTGTGTCTCTCATAGTCTTCAAATGCAGGTATGCCATTCTTTCTAATCATGTATGTTCGCAACCATGTTCCCACAACAACAATTGAACCTATAGGATATGTGAACCCATCATCATCTGTCACTGGTTGTGTTAGCTTTTCTTTTCCCTATACACATCATGCCAACCAATATTTTGATCTCTCTTCATTCCCTTGCAGTGCAACAACTGCAAAAACATGTCCTGGATGTACAATATCTGATAGACAATCATACTCAAGTGAACTTTCCATGTCATCATTTGACAAGGATATTGTTTGAGATAAAGGAGTTAGATAGTGGGGAACCCACGTATCAACCCACTCACTTGACTCGCACTGATCCCAATCACACTGAACACAACTCTAACAAAAACAAGCCAACACTCATGTCCAAATGGTCCATGTAGTTGCATCCGAGCTGAGAAATGAATGCATTTTTGAAGAATCTTTAATTGTTTGACAATCCAATCTATCTCCCATTGTTCCCTCCTCAACCAACCAAAAGAATCTGCTCACTACTGAATCAAGAGTACCTCCATGTGACAATGCTAAACTACACCAATCAACAATAGAACGTGCATCAAAGAAATTTGCACTTGAAATCCTCAATTGCTCCTTAACTAGAGCTCTCTTCAAACATGCACCTACTCCATCATGCTCTCCCTTCCCATGCCCTGCCTAAAAAAAACACCATATATGAGGTTTACGCCTCTCCACATGCATTCTACTCAACCAATAAAACATACAGGCATTCTTGAATCGACCCGTATAGTTATCTGACCATATTATATGTCAGTCAATTGCAATATCTTTCTCATTCAAGAACTCAAAAAAATTCTCGAAAGAATGTTGCACATACTTGGAGGAGTGTGATCTATCATCACTCATATAAAAATGATACTCCCTGATTATCTTCCTATCCTCTTTTGTACTATCAAGAGCATATCTATATGTAATGTGAACAAAAATAGCAATCTGGACTGAATTGTAGTACTAAGACTATACCTCATTCTGTTGTTGCAATGTATAGTTCTCTGCAAAATCAACCACTGATACAATAGTGCCAATCGGGAAAGAGTTCTTACACATCCTGAACTGTTGATCCAATCACTGAGACCTATGGGTGTGCCTTGCATACTTGTAGAAAATATTTTCCTTAAAATCCAAAATAAAATCAGC
This sequence comes from Cryptomeria japonica, assembly GCF_030272615.1. Lineage (NCBI taxonomy): Eukaryota > Viridiplantae > Streptophyta > Pinopsida > Cupressales > Cupressaceae > Cryptomeria > Cryptomeria japonica. Next base: position 235,133,436 of record NC_081413.1, on the reverse strand, counting down.
AATACTCACTTCTCTTGAGACTAATTCGCATCTAGAACCTTCACCTCCACTCTTCAAAGTATATTTCACTGTCTCGTATCTTTTTTTCTCAACATAATTATTTCCAAACTTGTGTTCACTGCCCTCATGAAAACATGAAACAAACTTTGACAACCCACCACATTCTGAGCACTTCTCATTCGAACAATCATTTCTATAGAAATAGCAGCCATCATCTCTAGGACATAAAAATAGATCTTCCAAGTCTCTTGATGATCTCGAAAATAGCATTGCACCACACTCCTGCAACATCTCATTAGTATGCATCGTAGAATGAAGATGACATAAATGTTCATGGTACATTGAAAACTCCACATGCTACTTGCAACAACAGGTATTGCGAATCTTAAGAGGAATACAATAAAATGGTTTCAAAGATTCAAAGGCCCTTTGTGATATTTGCAAAGTTGGATGTAATTCACAAAAAAAATTGTACAACATTGTTTGGCTTGATTCCAAAAACTGTTTGGGATGCGGTGTGCGGTCTCGGTTGCCAATTCTTAATTTCAAAACGTCCTTTACATTGGATGACACTCTAGAATTAGAGTGCCAAAATTGTTGAATCTCTTCCTTCACATTGTCAGACAACTTTCTATCAACACGTGGAAGCCTCCCACAAAATGCCCATGTATCTTGTTGAAGTGGATCGTCAAGTCTTTGTCTTCGTGCAAGTTCTCTATCCAAAGTTTTACGGTTTATGTTAAAATAAACACAAGTTTGTCTCATTTGACGAGCCTTCCTCAATTGATGGCTTACTAAGGAGGTTTTAATCACTCTTCGAGTGGCTCTCTTATCTCTTTCTTTGGTATTCTTTCCCATAGAATTAAGAGCGTCAAATAGATTTTTTGCAATAATAGAATTTCTCTCCATCTTCTTGTTCATAGGAATCTTCAATTTGTTCAGCAATGGTCTCATCTTTATCATCTTTAGCAATCGAACAAAGAGTTGGCATTTCTCGGTCAATGTCTTATTGCTAAAATTTTGGTTGAAAAGTTGTGTAGCCCACAACCGAACGGTTCTTGTTGACCTCTTGCCTTCAAGATTCGCAATAATGTTCTCATTGGTTTCAAATAACCATTTTGGGGTTCTTGAAGGTCTTGGATTTGGAATTTGTCTTTCATCCATGAGAGGGTCTTCATTTCTAAAGTAATTAGGTGTTACATATGGTTCACTTGGTTGAGCAATTCCACCTTCAACATTAAAGTTTTCCATATTTTCACCTCTTATGTAAAAATTTTCTACATGTTGAGCATTTTCATTATCACTTTCAACATTTTCAAAATTTTCAATATTTTCACTTTCAAAATCTACATTTTCATTTTCAATAACTTGTGGCACATTTTCAAATTCAATTTCCTCTTCAATTGAGGTAACATTAGCAATATTTAACATACCCTATCTTCTCCTCCTATGACATTCTCTATCTCTTTCTCTATAGACTTCGATTTGGTCATTTGAAAGTTTTCTTTTGCGTTTAGACTTCCGACGACTACTACTCCCCATTTCCCTCCACACATGCTCCTTCGTGATTGACAATGCAAGTTTTCAATTTAAGAATCTCCCAAAAGCACAAATTGTCTCTAGCTGTTCGAAAACCCATGATCGTCGATAGAAAATAGAATATATGCAGACTGTGCGCCATTGGAATCTATAGAATGACCAACAAATGCTTTTTTTCTCAGTTTTTTGTACAAAAATCGGATATCGGATAAAATCGGATATTGTATTTTATCCGATATCCGATTTTAGTACAAAAATTATTCGTCCCCATAAAAATTCCCGTTGCCGCCATTTATTTAGTAAACTATCACATTGCAGAAATCCGATATCCAATTAAATCGGATATTGGATTTTATTAGCCATATTTTAGAGAGAGAGAGAGAAGGAAAGGGAGAGAGGGAGAAAGAGAGAGAGGAGGAGAGGGAGAGAGAGAAGGAAGGAGAGGGAGAGAGAGAGAGAGAGAGAGATGACCCTGTAAGACACAATATGACCCCTTAGGACACAATATGGAGTCACTAGAGGTCATAGGGTGTCCATAGGGGTCATATGGTGTCTTGGGACACCATAGGACCCCTTAGGACACAATATGAACAAAAGCGACCCAATATGGTGTCATTAGGGGTCATATGGTGTCCTAAGAGGTCATAAGGGTTCATGGGACACCATATGACCCCTATGGACACCCTATGACCCCTAAAGACACCATAGCACCCCTTACGATACCAAATCATGTCGTTAGGGGTCATATTGTGTCCTATGACCCTGTAAGATACAATATGACCCCTAACGACATGCTTTGGTGTCTTAAGGGGTCTTTTGGTGTCGTTAGGGGTCATACAATGTCCATAGAGGTCATATGGTGTCTTCGAACACCATAGGACCCCTTAGGACACAATATGACCCTTTTTCCTTATAATATGACCCAAAGCAATCCAATATGGTGTCATTAGGGGTCATATGGTGTCCTAAGAGGTCATAAGGGTTCATCGAACACCATATGACCCCTATGGACACCATATCACCCCTAACGACACCATAGGATCCCTTAAGACACCAAATCATGTCGTTAGGGGTCATATTGTGTCCTACGACCTCGTAAGACACAATATGACCCCTACTGACATGATTTGGTGTCCTAAGGGGTCTTATGGTGTTGTTAGGGGTCATACGATGTCCATAGGGGTCATATGGTGTCTTGGGACACCAAAGGACCCCTTACGACACAATATGACCCCTTAGGACATAATATGACCCAAAGCGACCCAATATGGTGTCATTAGGGGTCATATGGTGTCTTAAGAGGTCATAAGGGTTCATGGGACACCATATGACCCCTATGGACACCCTATGACCCCTAACGACACCATAGGACCCCTAAAGATACTAAATCATGTCGTTAGGGGTCATATTGTGTCCTACGACCCTGTAAGAAACAATATGACCCCTAATGACATGATTTGGTGTCTTAAGCAGTCTTATAGTGTCTTTAGCGGTCATACGGTGTCCATAGGGGTCATATGGTGTCTTGGGACACCATAGGATCCCTTAGGACACAATATGACCCCTTTTCCCTACAATATGACCCAAAGCGACCCAATATGGTATCATAAGGGGTTATATGGTATCCTACGAGGTCATAAGGGTTCATGGGACACCATATGACCCCTATGGACACCATATGACCCCTAATGACACCATAAGACCCTTAAGACACCAAATCATGTCGTTAGGGGTCATATTGTGTCCTACGACCTCGTAAGACCCAATATGACCCCTAATGACATGATTTGGCGGCTTAAGGGGTCTTATGGTGTCGTTAGGGGTCATACGGTGTCCATAGGGGTCATATGGTGTCTTACGACAACATAGGACCCCTTAGGAAACAATATGACCCAAAGCAACCCAATATGGTGTCATTAGGGGTCATATGGTGTCCTAAGAGGTCATATGGGTTCATGGGACACCATATGACCCCTATGGAAAACCATATGACCCCTAACGATACCATAGGACCCCTTAAGACACCAAATCATGTCGTTAGGGGTCATATTGTGTCCTACGACCTCGTAAGACACAATATGACCCCTAATGACATGATTTGGTGTCTTAAGGGGTCTTATGGTGTCGTTATGGGTCATACAGTGTCCATAGGGTCGTATGGTGTCTTGGGACACCATAGGACCCCTTACGACACAATATGACCCCTTAGGACCTAATATGACCCCTAAGGACAGAATATGACCCAAAGTGACCCAATATGGTGTCATTAGGGGTCATATGGTGTCCTAAGAGGTCATAAGGGTTTATGGGACACCATATGGCCCATATGGACACCCTGTGACCCCTACCGACACCATAGCAACCCTTAAGGCAACAAATCATGTCGTTAGGGGTCATATTGTGTCCTGCGACCTCATAAGACACAATATTACCCCTAACGACATGATTTGGTGTCTTAAGGGGTCTTATGGTGTGTTTAGGGGTCATACAGTGTCCATAGGGATCATATGGTGTCTTGGGACACTATAGGACCCCTTAGGACACAATATGACCCCTTTTCCCTACAATATGACCCAAAGCGACCCAATATGGTCTCGTTAGGGGTCATATGGTGTCCTAAGAGGTCATAAGGGTTCATGGGACACCATACGACCCCTATGGACACCATATGATCCCTAACGACACCATAGGACACCTTAAGACACCAAATCATGTTGTTAGGGGTCATATTGTGTCCTATGACCCTGTAAGACACAATATGACCCCTAACAACATGATTTGGTGTCTTAAGGGGTCTTATGGTGTCGTTATGGGTCATACGATGTCCATAGGGGTCATATGTTGTCTTGGTACACCATAGGACCCCTTAGGACACAATATGACCCAAAGCAACCCAATATGGTGTCATTAGGGGTCATATGGTGTCCTAAGAGGTCATAAGGGTTCATGGGACACCACATGACCCCTACGGACACCATATGACCCCTAACGACACCATAGGGCCCCTTAAGATACTAAATCATGTCGTTAGGGGTCATATTGTGTCCTACGACCCCGTAAGACACAATATGACCCCTAACGACAAGATTTGGTGTCTTAAGGGGTCCTATGGTGTCGTTAGGGATCATATGGTGTCCATAGGGGTCATATGGTGTCTTGGGACATGATAGGACCCCTTAGGACATAATATGACCCCTTTTCCCTACAATATGACCCAAAGCGACCCAATATAGTGTCATTAGGGGTCATATGGTGTCCTAAGAGGTCATAAGGGTTCATGGGACACCATATGACCCGTATGGGCACCATATGACCCCTAATGACACCATAGGACCCCTTAAGACACTAAATCATGTTGTTAGGGGTCATATTGTGTCCTACAACCTCGTAAGACACAATATGACCCCTAACGACATGATTTGGTGTCTTAAGGTGTCCTATGGTGTCGTTAGGGGTCATATGGTGTCCACAGCGGTCATATGGTGTCTTGGGACACCACACGACCCCTTAGGATAGAATATGACCCCTTAGGAAACAATATGACCCAAAGCGACCCAATATGGTGTAATTAGGGGTCATATGGTGTCCTAAGAGGTCATAAGGGTTCATGGGACACCATATGACCCCTTAAGACACCATATGACCCCTACCGACATGATTTGGTGTCTTAAGGGGTCCTATGGTGTCCCGAGACACCATATGACCCCTAATGACACCATAGGACCCCTTAAGAAACTAAATTGTGTCATTAGGGGTCATATTGTCTCTCTGTGTGTCTCTCTTTGTCTCTGTCTCTGTCTGTCTCTCCCTCTCCTCCTCTCTCTCTCTCTCTCCCTCTCCTCTCTCTCTCTCTCTATTTCTCTCTCTTTCTCCCTCTCTCTGTCTCCCTCTCTCTCTCTCTCTCTCTCTCTCTCTCTCTCTCTCCTAATAAAATCCGATATCCGATTTAATCGGATATCGGATTTCTACCATGTGGCAGTTTACCAAATAAATGGCGGGGAACGGGAAATTTTTTGGGGACCACAAATTTTTGTACTAAAATCGGATATCAGATAAAATCTGATATCCAGTTTTATCCGATATCCGATTTTTGTAGTCAAATTTTCAAATTTCAAATTTCGGCTCAGGAATGCTTTGGTATTTGGCTTGGAAGTGACAAGCCTAGAAAGTCAATTGAAAAAATGTGTTTTTTAGTATTACTTGATTTTCCAGACTTTACATTGGTGGCTGACAACTTTTTTTGTAACCAAAATTAATAAAATGAAAAGGGTTTTTTAAGGACGTTCCCAGCTTTCCAACAATATAAGACTTGTCTTAGTTCAACTTTAATAAATAATTATTATTTATTTTCTAATTGAATTCTGACAATAGTCCTAATTGAAAAACACTCATAACTTTCAAACGGTATAACATTTTTGAAACCGAAACATGCGTCACATCCGATGCTTCATCTACTATAGGGAAAAATTTTAAAAACTTAAATTTCATAAGGTTTTGACCAAGTTAAAGTGGTCAAACATAGGAGTTTCTAAATTTCTGAAAAGCTCTAGTAAAAAATTCATAAATAATTATTCAATTTATAAAAAATTTTAAAAAAAAATGTCACATCCGGACATGAGTCTAATACTTATATTATAAATATTATAAAAAAATATTAAAATTTGATTTTGATTAGGGTGGTTAGACATACGTCTACTTCTTATTTTTTTCCTGAAATTTTAGTACCACTGCATTGAAATTTGAAATTTTCATCAAATAGGATTTTTTTTTCCAAAAAACAACTAGTAGCTTAGAAACTACATTAAATTTTCTATATATTCTCTTGTTACATATTTTAAAAATAATGTTCACAACTTATTCAAATTTTCATGTCAAGTTGCATAACTTTGATTTTCTGAAATTTCATTGCCACTTAAAGGCCTGTTTTGGCACACCATGATCCTACACATGCCCTAGTTTTAAATTTTTAAATTTTAAATCTCTCTTGTGTGTACTAACCTACTTTAGTGCGTATGCTTGTGCTTCAGTGTGATCGACCTTATATTAGTGCAACTGTTTTTTACAAAATCCTGCTTGTTTTTTAATTTGAAAATTTGAATTTCTAACCGCTAACTTGTTTGGATTTCTTTCCGTTTTAGCGCAAGTGCACATGCTTCAGTGAAACTGAATCAGAACAACATGACCACTCAGGTACAATCAACATTTCTTTTAGTTTCTGTATTTTTTTCCTACATTTTCTGTTTTCTTATTTTTGGCCAGCTTTAGCGCGTACGCAGGCGTTTCAGCGCTTGCGTAGACGCTTCAGCGTAGACGTCTTCATGTCAGCGCAAGCGCTATTTCAACAGACCTGTATCTACTTATCACATTTGTTTGAGTTTTGTAGGTTTATTTGATTGTCCAAGACATAGAAACAAAACTACTGATATGATTTTCTACAGGTTGCCTTGGAGATTCAACTAAACCTTGTTTTTTTCATTTTTTTTAGGCACTTAGACTTAATCAGGGGGTAAATGAACCATTGTTTTCCATATTTGTGAAAAATGTAAATGCAGGAGATTATGCTCTCATCTATCTAGGTGATCAGAAATCTAGACCCTCCAAGCTTTTCGTGTTTATTGCATGTTTACCCTTAGCGGGCCTGCCCTCTCGAGTTTCTCTTAGAGTCGGTGAGAGGGGAACGACCCAAGTGAGTACACCCAGACTTGGGGATCCTAACTCACTATAATAAATAGGCCATTGGGAATGAAAGACTCAATGGTTGGGGCTATTTGAGATTTCAATCTGACATTGGGTGCTTAGTAGGATCCTAGAGATCACAATCATGCTTGCGTGACTACTAGGTTCTTGATTCTTCATTGGGATATAGGCCTCAATTGTGCTTGTGCAACTATGAAGGGTAGTTCCTAACGGGATGCCATACTAGACACCTTGTGCATAGTGGCAAAAAACCTTCTAGTCATTGGTGCAGGAGGTCAGACCTCCGAAGCTGCCCATATTTTTACGGCCCTTAGTAGAGACACAAAGTTCTGATGAATACTAAGAGGGGGAGTGAATTAGTATACCCAAAAATACTGAACTCAAACTCTTAAACAATTTAGCAGATAACCAGTATAACAGATTCACTAATAAACCAGTTAAGATAAATGCAAACCAAATAGCAAATAAAGAATTCACCCACAAAAGCACAATCACCATAACACAAGATGTTTTGATGTGGCAACCCAAATAGGAAAAACCACGGTGAGCAGAAACTCACAAGTAACTATTTGCAGAATAGAAACTAGACTGGTTAAAGTCATACATGTTCTTCACCAGAACAGATCCTGTTAGGAATCTAGATCTCTATTAGGAGACAAGTCCCATTAAAGACTACCTTGCTAAAGGATTTCAGATCCACAGTTATGAACCACCTTGTTAGAGGATTTACAAAGGCTTTGCTGGGCCTACCCGGTTAAGGGTTTCAGACTTGTTGAAGATGTGAGTAATCAACAAGTGAGTGATCTAGATACTATCAGAGTATGCTTGGTTAGATCCTTGATAGCTTATTGTTAATGCATTTCAACATTACTTCAATCTTCAATATCTCCACACTCCAACTCTTCACACAGACCTAATCTTCTCTGCAAAGATCGCACATAACCCATTCATACATCATACATCTCTCATCCATTCAAACCCTAGACATGATGTTCTTATAAAGGAAGTTGATTTCATGTCGGATCAATAGGATTAAACTACAAGTTCCTAGGTTCAGTGCATCTAGACACATTTGGTAACACGACACAAAATCACCACCAAAGTGTCGGTGGATGATAACTCATCACAAAAATACCAGTTGGTAACTCATCACAGAGTAATACCGGTTCATACAATATACCGATTACCAGTTGTCAAAAATGAAGACCGGAAAATGTTAACTACCGCTTTGTTCCTTCATACCACTTGAGATCCTCAAACCGCTTGAGGTCTTCATACCACTTGGGTTCTCCATACCGCTTGAGGTCTTCAATCAATTTGTGATCGGTAAACATCTTCTGCAAAACACCGATAGTCTAAAGACTATAATACATAATACCGGTTGGAACAATTACCGGTTGAGCATAACTCATACATCAAGAAAGTGTGTGTCCATCAATGACAATCAAAACATCATCAAAATGCCAACAATCTCCCCCTTTGGCATTGATGGCAACACTTAGGAAAATTTTGACGTCTAAGTGTTTTTACAACAAAAATATGCCATAATCAAAGTTACTCCCCCCAAGCATATACACTATCCCTTTTGCAGAAATTACAAAGTAAACTACTCCCCCAAAGTGGTAACATGAAAGTATACATAACATTCACCAAAATTTTAAATACTACTCCCCCTTTGCCAACAATGACAAAGTAATGCAGAATAACCCTTGTTTCCTTATATATAAAAATAGAGTAAATGTTTATGACAATAAGGAATAAAACTTATAAAAAATAGATTTAAAATCCTGCATAAAAGTTTTCATGGCCAATGACCATGACTCAAGTAATGAGGTAGCAAACTCACTTTTTGTCTGCATCTAGAATACCAGTTCTTCCATAGCATCAATGGTACTCATCTCTTGAGTTACCGTGATGGCTTCCAGATTGAGAAAACATTTCTGAAGAATTTGCAGTCTAGGTAATAAGACCAGTTGAAGCTCTTGCAAATCTTTTGTCCAGCTGCAGATTTTTTATTCCGCCTTGGCAGTCTGTAGCTGATAATGATGGATCATTTGCTCATATGTAGTAGATGAATCATAGGGCATCTTGAAGTTGCTGATGTATGCCTAGAACTCTGATTGGAGTTTATCTTTCTGCTTAAGCACATGATCACAAAATATAAGGGGTTGGCAGATTTTACTCAACAGTAATTTGCCCTCATCCATAGCACCCCTGATATCCTTCTACTGCTTTAGAAGTTGTGACCAAAGCTCATTCAGTTTCTTGACTAAGGCAGTGTTGAGTGCCTTTTCATGATTCTTCCTTGCAGTGGCTGCAACATCTTCCAAGCATTGTACTTGGTCCTCTACTATAGTACAAAGGAGTTTCAGCTTGGACAGAGAGGAATCGACATTGGGGAGGTTAGTACTGGGAATTAGATTGGTAAGGGTGTCAACCATAGTTTGTATGACATCCCTTTCCTTCTTCCTCTGCAACTCTTCCAGTCTTTCTTGTGCCGATTTGATGCCTTGTAGCAACTCATACTCATCTATTGATTCAAGGTCAATTGGGCTAGTGGTGTCAACCGGTTTGGCTTGACCACCAGTTGCCTTGGGAGTCTCCGCTTGCTTGGTTTTCTCTGCTTCCTTCTCCTCTGCTGCTCTTTTCTTTTCCTCTTCTTTCTTCTTTTTCTCTTCTTGTTTATTCTTTAGTTCTTCCTTCTTCTTGTATTCTTCTTTCTTTTTCTTTTCTTCCTTCTTCTTTTTCTCCTCTTCTTTCCTCTTCTCCTCTTCTTTTGTCTTCTCCTCTACTTTCCTCTTCTCTTCTTTTCTCTTCTTCTCTTCTTTTCTCTTCTCTTCTTCTTGTTTCCTCTTCTCCTCCTCTTTCTTTTTCTCTTCCTCTTTCCTCTTGTCTTCCTCTTTCTTTTTCTCTTCCTCTTTCCTCTTGTCTTCCTCTTTCTTTTCTTTTTCCGCTTGCTCTTTCTTCATCTGTTCTTTGTCCTGCATCTCTTTTTCAGCTTTTTCCTTATCTTGCTTCGCTTTCTCTACTTTTTCTTCATCCTATTTCTCCTTCTCTATGTCTGGAGTGACATCCTCAACATCTAATGCATCCACATCAATGGGATCATTTTGCTTTGTCACTCTTTCCCCTTCACTGTCAAATGCTTCATCCGGTTTGCCTGATGTTAGATTAGGTGCTTGTTTAGCCTTTAGATTGGCCTCAGACACTTGGTGTAACTAGACAACAACTTTGACATGTAAATGTGTGTCCTTCTCCACTTCAGAAGCTTTACCTTCCAGTAGCCTGATTCTTGTTCTTCTCATGAAGAAGAGGCCTTTGTTCTTATCCATTATCTCAAATAATTTAGAATTAGAGGCATCGGGAAAGTATTGTGCAAAGACTCTCTCCCTTATTTCCTGTTCCTTTTCAATGGAAATGCACCATTTGTTATCTAAAGAATTGTATAAAGAATCTGGTGTGACCGATTTGATTTCAGATGGTGACCGGTCATTGACACATAAATATTTAATAATTTCCTGCTCTACTTCTTCTTTCTCACTATCAGTAAAATCATCAAAATATTCTTTTAAATCATCAAGCACCTTCTTCTTGATATTCTTAATAGTCCTTTGACAATGTGTCATCAACTTGTAAGAGGAAATATCTATATTTACCAGTGCTGACGTTGTAGGTGCATTACAGATAGATTTTGCCTTCTTGCTTGATTGCCTAGTCTTCTTTGGCTATACTTCCGGTTCAGTATCCTCTGACTCCGGTGAGCTATTTTTGGTTTTCCACTTCATCTCGAATACTTTAGCGGGAGCAACCTTAGGTTTCTTCTTGGTAGGTGACTGCTTGGTCACTTTTGGACTGGCTGAGGTAAACGGTGCCGATACCATTGGCACTGCCTTGCCCTTTTTCTGTGTAGGATCTTCAACTGGTGTTACCCTCTCTAAGTAGGTGCCAGTTCTCTTTTTCTTAGCATCTAGTGGTGAGGCAAGCAGGGTAGAGGCATACCCGATCAACATATCATACATCACTTCATACCCCATTGGTTCAACTGCTTCCTTTCTTGGTTCCACCAATTCCATTATGCATTCATCTACCTTTATGGTGAAGCAGATGTCATCTTCATATTTCTTCACAATATCTCCAGATATCCTCACCCTCTGGCTCATTTTCTGCTTGAATTCATCAAAATATTTATTAAGAATCCTAGGATATCCGGTTCCCGCTGCTTGAAGACTTTCCCTAATTTGCTTGGAGACCGATTGGTCAGCAGACCATTGAACATCACCTACTCCAAGGAAATAGCCTTGAAAGTAGAAAAATAGGCTAACCAAAAGTTGTCCAAACCTGAACCTTAGAGCATTTTCCTGTTTGATGGAGTTCAGGTTCAATAGCAGTTGCTTCTACAAACAGGTACACAAATCAAATGAGGTATCTTCCTTAATCAATCTATAGGCGACACTCACTACAGTAGCAGGGACAGAGTTCATTCTACTGGCATAAAAAATCTGGTAGCCAATCACCATGCAAGCATACTTAACCAAATCATCTTTGATGGTGTTGATGGTCATCGCCCGTTGGTCACTCAGAGAACTGGTGAGCTTAGTCATTTCAGTCTTGGTGACGTTCCTTAGAGCTAACACCTCTCCAATGTTATAGAAATTGGTGATGGTATGAATTGCTTCCAGTGTGATGTCATGCTTCCACTTGAGATACATTTTATCACCGTGCACTTTGCTCAAAAAATTTCTTCACTCGAAAATAGATAAGTGAAAATGATGATAAAAAGCCTCTTTAAACAATCTTTCACATAACATAATAATTGCATCTTCATTAGGGTACAAACCCTAATTTTTCCTTTTACCATTTCAAGTCTTCTACAGATTGACAGGTAACATATACCAGTTAAGGTCTTTACCGATATAAACCAGAGGTTCAAATATTTCACTGATATGCTCCCCCTAAGCTTTTTTGAAGCTCAGTTTGCCAGTTCAGAGACTTCCACACTAGGTGCAGAAACCGGTTCATCCTGCGACACTTCTTTAGTTTTCTTTTTCCAAGTTTTATTCATTCTCGCTTGAATAGTTTCAACATCAATCTTCCCTTCAGGAGTGATTGGTATATCATCCGATAGATTCTTTCTCATTCTGCAGGTTCTGGCAGTGTGACCCAGTTTGTTGCAATGATAGCATACCATTCCAGGTGTTCTCCATGGTCCATTATTCATACTACCATTCTTCCTTCTGCATGTTGTAGCAGTGTGATCGCTACCATGACAGATCAAATAGGTTGCTCTCCAGCCAGTTGCTACTTGATAGCCACCTGATCGATGGTCATAGGTATTATACCGGTTGGGATTCTGGTTCACAGAGGGTTCTGGGATAACTCCTTGAGTCCTTGGAGGGTATCTCCTAGTGTTGTGCAAAACAGACCTGCATTCAAATGCTCTATGCCCAAACTTGTTGCATGCATAGCAGTTTCCATTGAATCTATTGGATCTAGGCTTATTGTTTAGAAAATAAGGAAAATTATTGTAGGCCTTGCTTCTACACACATTAGCAATATGTCCTTCCTTGAGACAATTAAAGCAAATAGGTTTGAAATTTTTCTTACCTTTATCCTTGGATGTTGGTTGCTTCTTTGATGCTTCAGCTTTTGTTCCAGAGGTCTCACCTTTATCATACCCAGAGAAACCAAGTCCAGTGGTATTCTTTACTGGTTTTGCCGATTCCAACTTTTGTTCTAGCTTAACAGTACTCTTATTGAATTTAGCAAGTATCTCCTTTGACTCAATAAGCTCCTTGGAAATAGCAGCATTAGATTCCATCAAGGTTGCATTCTCAGAAATAGCCATGTTTAGTTCACCTTGCATTTCTTCTTTTTCCACTTTACTCTCGTGGAGATGAGCGGTAAGGTCACTGATTTCTTGCTTCAGCTTGGAGATCTCATTATCTTTGTCTTTTGCCAGATCTTCATCTTTCCTTCTGTTCTCAAGCTCTTGACACATTTTGATAGTCAGTCCTTCCAACTCCTTTCTTGGGTTGGCTTTAGATTCATTCAGTTTTTCAACTTCTTCAACTAGGGCATCCATGTCAGCTTCATCAGAAGAGCTATTTTCAGTAAGTTCCATTAGTTTCTCAGCATGCTCTCTTCTTTTGGCCAAAGAGGCTTCATACTTGACTTTGAGTTCATCATAGGCTCTCTTAGTCCGAGTGAGATGATGAGTAAGTTCCCTCACAGTGTATTCCCCCACATCTCCATCCAAGTGGTTAGACTTATAGAAAGGTTGGCTCTGATACCAATTGATGAATACTAAGAGGGGGGGGGGGTGAATTAGTATACCAAAAAATACTGAACTCAAACTCTTAAATAGTTTAGCAGATAACCGATATAACAGATTCACTAATAAACTAGTTAAGATAAATGCAAACCAAATAGAAAATAAAGCATTCACCCATAAAAGAACAATCACCATAACACAAGATATTTTGACGTGGAAACCCAAATGGGAAAAACCATGATGAGCAGACACTCACAAGTAACTATCTGTAGAATAGAAATCAGAGTGGTTAAGGTCAGACCAGTTAAGGTCATACAATGTTCTTCACTAGAACAGATCCTGTTAGGAATCTAGATCTCTATTAGGAGATAAGTCCTATTAAAAACTACCTTGCTAAAGGATTTTAGATCCACAGTTATGAACCACCTTATTAGAAGATTTACAAAGGCTTTGTTCGGCCTACCTAGTTAAGGGTTTTAGACTTGCCGAAGATGTCAGTAATCAATAAGTGAGTGATCTAGATACTAGCATAGTATGCTTGGTTAGATCCTTGATAGCTCATTGTTAATGCATTTTAGCATTACTTTAGTCTTGAATATCTCCACACTCTAACTCTTCACATAGACCTAATCTTCTCTGCAAAGATCACACATAACCTTCTCATACATCACACATCTCTCATCCATTCAAACCCTAGACATGATGTCCTTATAGAGGAATTTGATTTCATGTCGGTCCAATAGGATTAAACTACAAGTTCCTAGGTTCAGTGCATCTAGACACATTTGGTAACATGACAGAAAATCACCGCCAAAGTGTCGGTGGATGATAACTCATCACAGAAATACTGGTTGGTAAGTCATCACAGACTAATACTGGTTAATACAATATACCGATTACTGGTTGTCAAAAATGAAGAATAGAAAATGTTAACTACTGCTTTGTTCCTTCGTACCACTTGAGATCCTTGAATTGCTTGAGGTCTTCATACCGCTTGGGTTCTCCATACCGCTCGAGGTCTTCAATCAATTTGTGATCGGTAAACATCTTCTGCAAAACACCGATAGTTTAACTACTATAATTCATTATACTAGTTGTAACAATTACTGGTTGAGCATAACTCATACATCAAGAAAGTGTGTGTCCATCAATGACAATCAAAACATCGCCAAAATGCCAACAAGTTCACCATGGGGAGTTTTCATGAGAACTGATGCTTGGCTGCCCCAGAGAAGTGAGTGTCGTGGAGGGGAGCTAGTGGGATCAAGCATCTAAGTTTCCACTCTGGGTAAGCGTAGCTGGGAAACCAATTGGGATCCATTGACTATTTTCCTTGCTAGCCCTAGGAATATTGTATATGATCATGATTGTCTTTGAGTTCAAATTCATTTGATTATTGTGTTTTCTTTGCTTGACACTTGTTTTCCAAGTGTAGACTAAACACATCATTATCCTCAAACACTTTTCAAAACACTTGCCTAAAACAAACAACCATCCAAGTCAAAGTCTTTGTCACCATTCTAATCATAGTCATACCCAAGTCACATCCTAGTAGTCTTCCACACAAAGTTCCAATTGCATCAAAACTCTGTCCATCTCATGTTTCATAAACCCAAGTTGTATAAGCATCCCAAGAAGTCAATCCATCGATCTATCAAGAAGAAGAAGCTCACACAAGCACAACTTATTAGACGTCGAACATTTTGGTACATAAATCACAAACTCTTTCTTAAGCATAGGACTTTCTTGCACCATTACCACAATTACATCCATGGTCATAGCAATGAGTTTGATGCTAGTGATGAATTAAGAGTCTGTGCCCTCCATCAAGGTTCAGGTTTGTCTTTTAACACAAACTATCATCAGAACCAGGGTGGTCGCATCCCTTCATACAACTTGCCATCTAAACCAATCATCTATTGAGTCATGTTCATGCCAAGGATAGCCTAGTCATCAAATTTCTTCTAATCATCACTATCATCTCTCTTTGATCAATCATCCTCAATCTTTTCCTAAGGACTTAGCACATCAATTAATCACAAATCTATCATCTTCAATTATTAAATCAATTCTCAAATCCAAATCAAATCATCCTTTAATCCAATTTAACCTCATGTTAAGGTTTTATGCTTTGTAAAGTTGTATTTAGACCTCATCCTTAATCAATCAATCACTTGGCTTTGTGCTTGAAGAAGAACCCACTCCAAATACCTTTGCCCTATCCTTTGAGTCGATCAAGACTCTTATCTCATGTCTTTATTTTTCTTAGGGTCATTAGTCAACCCTTAGTAGAAGAAATAATTTGATCATCATCCCAAGGTCTAAATCTTACCCAACTTGGTCATTACCTTGCTTGTGGTTTCAACAACATCTCCCACCTAAAATCCTCATCCAAGGACTAAGGTGCAATCCTAATAAAATTTGATTCCTAATCCAAGGACTCTAACAATCAATCAAAATCTAATTTCATCAAATCCAAATTAAAATCCAAAATCCAAGATCCTTGCTAAGTCCTTTCATCAAATTTCTTCCTCCTCTAATCAATCTTTCTAAGATTATTCTTGTATGGTCATAACATGATCTCAAAAGAAAAAGATGGCCAAACAACAATATGGCATACTGGACATTAGTGTCCTATATGAATACCCTACACAAGATCCAACACTAAGTGTGCGACCTAGCATTTAAAATCAACCACAAGACGCTAATATGGTTGATCAAGATGAACTCTCTCTGGAAGTGTGAACTTACTTAGAAGACTTATAATCAAGAAATGTTCGAGAAATTTATCTAACATAATCCTGGTGCTCTTCTAAAGACTCTCCTTGAAAATGGAGCTCAACTCCCCCTCGATTTTGATAGATCCATTCTTGGTCAACAACCACAAGGAGACCTTTCTCCTACTCATACCATCACACCCATTCTTCAAACTCAATGAATTGTGCCCCCACCCATCATTCAACCCCAATCAATAGCACCTGCAACTTTTGTCCCCATGGTCTCCATTCCGCCTTCTTCCTGCTTAGAATCTATGCCAATATAAAATCAAATCTCATCTATTCTCCAACATTCTTGTATGCCATCTTCTTCTACCTGACCATACATCTCTATTCCATAATCCTCCATTCCTTCCAACAATATCGCTAACTTCATTCGAGCCTCACTTCCTCTTGTCACAAAAATTTGTGTGTCATAACCAACTATCACTCAAGTCCCTATGACATCGGTCATCACATCTCACATCCCCACTTCCTCATCATATCAATACATTAGTGGTGGTCATTCAAGCCTCACTTCCTCTTGTCACAAAAATTTGTGTGTCGTAACCAACTATCACTCAAGTCCCTATGACATCGGTCATCACATCTCACATCCCCACTTCCTCATCATATCAATACATTAGTGGTGGTGGACTTTTCATGGTTCATCTGATTCTAGGGGCAAACACAATTCATCATGTCCAAAATCCACAACAAGACCTCATTAAAAAAATCCAGGACATGAAAAACATTATCAAAGACATGAAGGAAGGGACTAACAAAAGGAAACCTTACTTGTTTGAGAAATTATGCCCTTGTCCTTATGACCCATCTATATCAGTTGCACCATACTCACCAGGGTCTGAGATCACTAAGTTCACGAAGTATGAGGGCAAAGGGGACCCCCGAGACCATGTTCATGAGTTTCATATCTTATGTCAAGAAGTCTCCTATAGTGACTTATACCTTCGAAGGCTCTTCCCTAAGAGTCTCATGGGAGATGCTCTTCAATGGTTCTCATCCTTACCTCCAGGTTCTATCACCTCCTTCCCGAACATAGCAGATAAGTTTGTGGATCCCTATGCCTACAACATTGCTAATGATGTTTCCATGGTGGACCTTTGTAACATGAAGCCAAGGCCTGGAGAGACTTTTGCTAACTTTTTTGCAAAGATGATGACATCTTATCAAGAAATTCCAATGGGACATGCTAGAACAACACCAAATTGAATTATTTCAAAAGAATCTGGTGCCCAAACTATCAAGACCTTTGACATCTCAATGCATTAAATCTGTCCAAAAATTGATTGACAAGGGCCTATCCCTTGAACGTTTCTTGTTGGAGGAAGGAACCTTAAAAAATTACCAAAAATCAAGTCAAAATTGTTCCTCTTATCATAATGATAAACCAAAATTTTGGTCCAAAAAAAAGAATGTAGTCAATGATGGTGTGACTGAAGCAAAATGGGTCCAGACTGTGGCTGCTCCTCCAAAGCCCACCACCACCAATTGCCAATTCAACTATCAAAATAATCAAAATCAATCTCAAAAGACTCATAGCAATGTCTCAGTCTAAGGGCAACCACCCTGATCCAATAACAAGACGCCAAGAGATTTTACTCCTCTTGCCAATCCCATTGAAGTGGTGTTTCAAAAGATTGTCTAAGCAGGTGTGGTGGTCTTCCTGATAACTCGCCTGTTCAACCCCAATCAACCCAAACCTAGGTGGTATAATGAGAATGACTATTGTGAGTATCATCATATCAATGGGCATGATACACGAAAGTGCATGAAGCTTAAAATCTACATACAAGATCTCATTGATAGAGGTGAGATTGAGGTAGAAAATTCAAAACTTGGTAACAACAATGAAAAAATCAAAATGTAATAGGAACCCTTCCCAAAACATGATAAAGGTAAAGGCTCATCATCTGATGCTGTGAACTATGACTACAATAATCATATAACATGCTTTGACTTTTAGTGGGTCGCATTGAGCCTACAAACAACCATGTCAATGTCATAACTATCGAAGGAGATAACCCTCCCCCTTCCCAAAGCACACCTAACCCTGCTAAGATAATCATTCAAGGTGCTACACCTTCTGCTTCCCACTCTTAGAATTACTACAACGTAACCATCCGTCGAGGTAGAGTCATTGTCCAAGGAGCCACTCCCCCACCAAACCCTCCCCCCATGTCTTCCACCTGCCGATATGACCTCCTTGACCTACTTGGGAAGACCCCCGTGCATATCTCCATCCTAAAAATTATATAGACTTCCCCTATCCACAAAGAAATTTTGGAACACGCCCTCCTTGAGTCTCACATTCTTGATAATATCAGTGCTTCCCAATTCCAAACTTTCATTGGAAACCTTTCCACCCAACAACACCTTGTGTTCACTTCCAATGAAGCTCCTACTGATGAAGACCATAATAAACCTTTGCACATTGAAGCCCTTATCTAGAAGCACAAGGTCAAACGTATCTTGATAGACAGTGGATCTGGACTCAGTTTGTGTACATACAAGTTAATAAAACAATTGGGACTTTCTGAGGACCTGGTAGACACATCAAGAAGAATCACAATAAAAGCATATGATGATGCAGAAAGAGTTTCTAAAGGCATGATCACCTTGCCTCTTCAAGTGTGCCCTATTACAATTGAGACCCCTTGCCAAGTCCTAGATATTTATCTCCCTTACAATATTCTCCTCGGTTGCCCATGGATTCATTCCTTACAGGCCGTATCCTCCACTTATCATCAATGCATAAAATTCCCCTTCAATAAAAGAGAGATCACTATCAAAGGTGATCCACAACCCTTTCAATATTTCAAGCTCTTAGAGGAGAAGCATCCATATTATTTCCCACTAAATAGACCCTCTCCAACTCCTCCATCTGACACATGAAATGTCATCTCCACCTCATCCCAAGCAGACCCCAAAATCAAGATCCTAGTTAATGGCTATGGAGAATACAAACTAGAGGATGTCTTATTAATAGGCAATCTCCCCTTATCTCCCAAGTCATTTGACAAACCAAAATAAATAAAAAAGGATCAAAAACCTGTTATACAATGCAAAGATACAACCTTTCAGTAATGGGGTCCACTTGATGAGGAGAGCCTTGACACAGATGTCTCTTCATGGTTGTACTGAGAAGAAGATGAAAACCCAACAAAAATACCTAAATAAATGTATCCAAAAGCATTAGCTATAGTAGAAAAAATGGGTGACAAAGGACATGGATTGGGACTAGAAGAGAAAGGAAGAAAAGAACCTATAAATTCTATCTCATACAAGTATAAAAGGGGCTTGGGGTACACTCCAGTGCCTAAGATCACTATCAGTAGTGCCCCTTCAAGTCCTTCTTTAGATGTCAAAAACTCCGACGAAGAGGAGTTCCATGAAATGCCTTTTGAATATGAAGATGACATCTTCTTTGACACCCACATCAACACCATCACTTCCATAACCCCTCCCATTTGACACAAACTACATCTTGTCCATCCTAAACTTATAGACTAAGACCAACAAGACCAACCCACATTAGACATCTGCATCGATGATAATACTCGCATTACTCTCCTGACTATGCATAATTTGGAAGATTGCAATAGAGTACATGAGATTCAACTACATGAAAATTGATACTTTGGTAGTTAGGTCAATGCCCTTAGTCACAAAAAAGATAATAAAAAGAAAAAACATGATTCCCTAGGTGAAAACCTCGTCGAGGCACCTTTGGATGAGCAAAAAGTAAAAAAAAAGGGCGTATCCAAAAGTGAAAACTTGGGAAAGGCACTTGAGGATGATAGACTTGACCTCCCTACCATTGGTCATCTTCCACTGGATAGGTCAAATTGTTAATAGAGGAAACAAATAGTATCAATATGGGCACTGAATATATTCCAAGGAACATGCTCATTGCCAAGTCCCTCACGGATCAAGAGAAACATGACTTAATCAATTTCCTCACAGAGACAAAAATCAACTTCACTTGATCCTATGCTGACATGCCAAGTCTAGATCCTGACTTGGTGGTTCATAATCTTGCTGTCCATCCATATGCAAAACCCGTAAAATAGAAGTTGCACAAGATAACACATATTGCACTTTTGGTCAAAGCAGAACTCCAAAAGATGTTAGATGCAAAATTCATGAAACCAATAGACTACCCTGAATGGGTATCCAACATTGTACCTGTCGGCAAACCTATTGGGGGCATCCGCATCTATACTAATTTTCGAGATCTAAACAAGGCTTGCCCTAAGGATGATTTTTCGCTCCCCAACATAGACATGATTGTGGACCTCACAACGGGACATGAGATGCTATCACTTATGGATGGATTTTCTGCATATAATTAGATCATGATTGTGGAGAAAGATTAACACAAAATTACATTCACAACATCATGGGGGATTTTCTGTTACCAAGTCATGCATTTTGGCCTCAAAAAAGTTAGAGCTACATATCAACGTGTAATGACAATAATTTTTAATGACCTCTTGCACAAAATCATGGAGGACTATGTGGGCGATCTTCTAGGAAAATCAAAGATAAGACATGAGCACATCTTTATCCGAAGGCAGATCTTTGAAAGATCAGAAAAATACAAAATCCGCCTTAATCCTAAGAAGTGTGTCTTTGGTGTCACCTCGGGAAAACTGCTAGGTTTCATTATTTCCTACAGAGGCATCAAGGTTGATCCTACAAAGGTGAAACCCATCATAGAAATGCCTCCCCAAAGACCCTCAAATAGTTGCACAGCCTCCAAGGAAAACTCCAATCTATTAGGTGCTTCATCTCATAGCTTGCAGATAAATGCCATCCATTTGCACACCTATTGCACAAAGACACAAAATTCAAATGGGATTGCCTATGTCAAAATGATTTTGAAAAAATCAAAGAATATCTGGCATCTCCTCCAGTTATTATGCCTCCTACTCTTGGAAAGCCTCTTATTTTGTACATATGTGCTACTACAGTGGCATTGGGGGCATTATTGGAACAAACAGATGATCAAGGAAAGGAGCATGCCATATACTACATCAGTCAAAAACTCGTGGGGTATGAGATCAATTATACCCCCATTGAAAGAGTCATACCCCCATTGAAAGAGCATGCTTAGCATTGGTATTTAGTACATAGAAACTCTGACACTACATGCTAAACAATAAAACAAAACTGATTGCTAAGATTGACCCTCTTAAGTATCTCTTGTCAAAAGCTTCCCTCACTGGAAGAACCGTTAAATGGGTCATGTTGTTAAGTGAGTTTGACATTGAATATGTAGACATAAAAGAAATCAAGGGATAGGTAATCACAGACCAACTAGTTGACACTCCACTTTCAGGCGACCATCCAATTCTTACAGAATTTCCTGATGAATTCAAAATGACTGTTACCATATCCTCCACATGGTAGTTGTACTTTGATGGCTCTTGCACCCAAAATGGATCAAGGATAGGAATACTATTGATCACACCTCAAGGAGATTGCATCCCAAAGTCATACAAGATAGCCTTTGAATGTACCAACAACATCACAGAATATGAGGCACTAATTACTAGACTATGCTTGGCTATCCAATGGAAGATAGTGGAATTACAAGGCTATGGTGATTCCAAACATGTCATAAAACAAGTAAATGACGAATATCAAACAAAAGATGACAAGCTTCTTCCCTATCATAGTATGGTTGAAGATCTTAAGCAACATTTCACAACAATGAAGTTTGATCAAATTCCATGAACAAACAACATAGTTGTAGATGCAATGGCCACCATTGGCTCCCTCCTTCAGATGCCAACACATAGTCAGAAGTGTGAGTTCTTGGTCGAGCAATTATTCATACTAGCATATGATTTACCAGAATCTGAAATGGTGTGCATACTCGTTGGTCCAGAATCACCCTGGTATCAAGAGACCTTCACTTTCCTAAAAGATAACACCATTCCCCCACACCTTACCAAAACCCAACAACAAACCTTTATTTGTTGATGTGCTCGTTACACTATCCTTGGAGACACTTTATTCAGAAGGCATTTGGATGGTTCCCTCCTAAGGTGTTTAGATAAACAAGAGGCTGAATGGGCACTAAGTGAAGTGCATGAAGGCATCTATGGGGCACACTCAAGTGGGCTCACCTTTGCTAAAAAAATCTCGAGAGCAAGATACTACTGGCCTAAAATGGAAGTATATGCATATAATTATGTGAGGAAATGTATCCCTTGCTAACAACATGGTGACAAGATCCATGCACCATCACAAGAATTGCAACCATTCATTGCACCCTAACCCTTCTCACAGTGGGGGCTCAATCTCATTGGGAAAATCCACCCTACATCCTCCAAGAGTCATAAATTCATTATCACTACCACCGAATATTTCACCAAGTGGGTAGAGGCCATCCCTCTTACCTTCACCACTACTAAGAAGATCTGTCGATATGGAATCCCAAAAGTTATCATTACAGATAACAACAAACAATTCAAAAATTAGGATGTTACATCCAACATCGCTTCTCCACCCCATATTACCCACAAGGTAATGGTCAAGTTGAGGCTTCTAACAAAACCCTAATCAAAATCTTCAAAAAGACAGTCAATGAAGTTGGTCATGATTGGAACCTCCAACTCCACCCTTCTCTATGTGCTTACCACACCTCCATCTACACACCCACAGGTGCCACCCCCTATTCCCTTGTCTTTGGCTCTAAAGTCATCCTCCCTCTTGAGATTGAGATCCCCTCTCTAAGGGTGTCGCTACAAGATATCCTACCAAACGAGGAATACAAAATTGCTAGACTAAAAGTGCTAGAACTACTAGATGAAAGGCACATCAAGGCCTTAAACTATCTCCAGGTATATCAGAATCGCCTACGCATGAGTTACCACAAGAAGGTAAGAACTCAAGAATTTGAAATTGGTGATCTTTTCCTCATGGAAAATCAGAAAAACCTTCAAGAAAGAGAGAAGAAAGGCAAGTTTGAGCCTAATTGTCTTGGACCATATGTGATCACAACAAAATATGGATCAGGGGCATATTAGTTGGCATAGGCTTAGGAAACAGGAAACAAAAGCTCAGTTTGATGGGACAATCATTTATTCATGATTTAGGCGAAGACTCATCATCATACGAGTGATTATTTCAATGGGAGTGGATGAACATCAAGATGGGCAAATTGGATAGTGAGGATGATGGATATAAGGTGATCATGGAATGTTGTCCTGATAGACAATGGATCTAGATTATTTACCTTAGCGCCTGCATGAAGGTTTTCACCAAGGTACTTGCCCATATCGCCACAAAATGGTTTTCACTAATGGACGAATTGAATTTTCTTTACTTTATTTTTTTGTGTGTCACAAAGCACCTTTTTACCAGGTTTTCACCAGAGTGATGATCTTTTTTCAGGATATTTTTCTCATTTTTTTGTATTTTTCCTGATTTTTTGAATTTTTTGATTTTTTGATTTTTGGACAATTGATGACTTTCTGAGGACTAGACATAGAATATTTTTAGGTGCATGATGTTCATATAGATTACATTATAGATTACTCATATAAGTTACATTATCTATTTATTTCATTACGCTATTCATTATCATTTTCATAAGCATTAACCACTTAGATTGCATCTAGATTGCATCTGGATTGCATCTAGATTGCATTGCATATGTTATTTAGGTTAGATTATCCATTCATATTAGATTCACTTAGATTACATTCATTGTCCATCTTACATCTACATTACATTATTCATCCATAATCATCATCCATGCATCACATCATAAAATAATAAATAGAGTCCATCATAATAAGGTACTTGCATCACCGCCGCCACAAATCATATAAGCTCAAAAATATGAATATGTCTGTCATAATACAATGATCACCCCGAAGGGTCAAAATATAAAAAATAAGCCAAAATGGAGCTAGCTCTCTCCACCTGTCTCCCTAGCTCCCTCCTCAGCACCTCCTCCCCTGGATCCTCGTACTCCCCCTCCTCTAAGTAGCCTAAAACCCACTGATCCACCTGTCTACTGGCTATGTGTGGGTTGCTGGCTCTGTGTCCTGTGAGATCGCATAATCTCAGTGTAGGAGGTTGCTCGTTGCGTCACAGGTACCACTCCGTGGTATAGCCCCCTATAGTAGGCCGCCTCCTGACCTACCATCTCTGCCCTCTCCCTCTGCTGCATCATATCAAAATACATCTTCCCAAGCCCTGTGGGGATGAAAATCTGATGGGCCACATCCCTCTCCCCCCATAGCCGTGTGACATCTGCCTCTACCCTTTGCACTCAGCCTCACAACTCCTCTAACTCATCATACTGTTGGTGGAGAACATCCTGTAAGGCATCAATAGTGGTCCCTGTCAGTGCCTCCTCTAGTATACGCTCAGACTCCTCCCTCTCCCCCCTCAGAGCATCTACCTCTATCCTCACTGTATGGAGACTCTCTGTCAAATCCGCTATATCTTGCTGCAACCGCTCCACCTCTACCTCTAGGCTCTACCTCCTAGCTCTCTCTATCTGTAACTCATCCTCGAGTGAGTGAATTATCACCTGGGTGGCATCCCTCTGCTGCTAGACTCTCTCAAAATTAGCTTGTGGCACTCCTCCCCTAGCCTCTGACCCTGCACCTTATACCTGTGCCTCTAGAGTATCCATGGGTAAAACCTCCACTCCCCAACCATCCCCTCCCTCTACTACCTCTCCTGCTAGTAATGCTCCTTCCTGTCCCTCTCCTACCTCAGGATCTCTCCTCTATACCACCCTAACCCTCCTCTGCTATCCACGAACACCCCTCCCCATTGCAACCACAACCCTCTCATCCGGTCCATCATCCTCTTTGTCAACTATCTCATCTACTGCTAGCTGCAACTCATTGTGAGGACCTACCCTGACCCATCCTAGGTTTTCAATGATTTTCATGTTGGAACTATTATGGATGCTTTATTTTTATACATTATGGATATACAACTTTATATGGTCCCACGAATTTGATAACATTGATATATATTGATGCTTCATTTCTATGCTTTGTGGATATATAATTTTATATGATCCTAGAATAGGGTAACATTGAGACAATGTATGTCATTAATTGATTTGCAGGACTTTATTGATGCTAGAAATATATTTGCATATCTTATAAATGGATTAAATTATGAGGATTATGATGAATTGCTTATGTGAATTGCTTTGATATGTGGCAATTGTATTGTATAATGTCAATTCTATCCAGAATGATTGAATTGTATTCTTAATTATGTGTTTTATATTATATGAGGCTATTGGAAAGTACTAATGTTTAAATTGAGATATAGGAAATTATACATGTGACCATGGAAATATTATGGAGAATCAAGCCTAGGCCTATGTACATTCATAAAACCAGGGGTTGTCTATTTGGAGAGACAACACCCCGTATGTATCATATTTTATTTGTAAACGTAATTGTTTGCATGTGTGTAAATTTTATTCATTAAATTTGTTTAAATCATTCAAGGGAAATTTTCCATGTGTGTATTTGTGATGTGGAATTATTTTGTAGTGTCACTTGACACATATGTTGTATGTTGTGTTGGCAATTGTCATGTCACCTTTTTGGAGAGTTTTATTTTTGTTAATTGTTATATCTCCTAATTATCCTTGAAGGTACCAAGAAATATAGGTTAGTGAGCCACAAGGAGAGTCAACTCAGAGTTGACCCGTAGGTTAACTTTAGGTGGACTTTCTAAGGGTTAAATCAACTCTTAGAGTCAATTTTAGAGCATTTTTATTAGGCCTCATGGGGTAACTATGGGTGAAGGCCAAATTTGGCCATGTGTCTTTCCCCTAGGGCTTTTTTAACCACCCAAAAAAGTGGTTTTCCCAAGATGGACGAATTCCATCTATAGGATTGCCATCCTTGGTTAGATAACCTTCTTGATAGGTGTAATTCCTCTTCCCCATTTCATTCCTCCTCTTGAGGTGCCTTGGTTAGGGAGTGTGTAAGACCTAGGGAAGAGGAACCAATGGGAGTCCCTCACTATATCCAAGAGGTTGGAAGGAGTAAGAGAAGCCTTCTTAGGCTAGAGATTGAAGGTTAGTGAGCTAATCACCCACTCTCCATCTTTAGAGATTTTGGACAATTTTTGAAGGAAAAAACTAGTTTGAGAATAGGAAAGTTTGGCTAAGTGTTGCTGAAAATTTTTATGGATTGGGCTGCTCTTCTCCAAGCTTTCCCTAGAATACCCTTGGCAGATTGAAGGTTGGATTTTTCTTACTTGTTTATTTGAAAATCTGTTGGTAGAATGCTTGAATGGAAATATTGTATTTTTTTATTTGTATTGTATTTGTGAAAGCTTTATGCAATTCTTTTCCTATTTGCTGTTTATGCATTTGTTGTGTTTTGGGAGTATCTAAGACGATCTTACCCTTGGCAAGGTAGAATGGTCTTGGGGGTGGAAGGCGTTTGACAACCTGAGAGTGAGAGGCTCTCATTATGAGAGTGATCTCAAGGGTTTGTCCATGTGACCCTTGCTACATATTTGTGTTATTTCATTTGGGGGTCATAAGGGGAGAAAATATGGCAGGTATGCCTTTTGGGGGTCATAAGGATATTGGGGTTAAGATGAGTTTTGTTGTGTTTTCTTGGATGCCATGAGTTGGTTGTGAGTACTATCTAGCAGATCTTCTCTAGGGTACTTGGTCCACTTCCACCCTAGTAAAACATCACATTATGTGATGAAGTTTCAGCTTGGGAAGGGAATGTGCTTGTTGTGCTTTATTTTCCCCTTTGTTTGTTTGGATTTTCTTGAGTGTAACCCACCTAGAAATTGGTTTGCCAAGCTCGTGGGTGGCTTCTTGTAAACCAAGGCTGGGAGGTGAGCACCCCATGGTTAGAACCCTATATTTTAAATGCAGGTTGCTTTGAAAGGAAAGCTAGAAGTTGCATCTTAGTTGCAGAAAGAAAGAAATAATTCTATAATTTTTGTAATTATTTTGGAAGGATAGAAAAGTGTTATTTAAGTTAAGTCCTCATCTATTAGGGATGGGAGACTAGTTGGGTATTTCACCCATTAGTAAAAGTGACATATTGTATTCAAATTTTTCTTATAAACAATGCTTTTTTTTCTTAGTCAAAATTACAATTCATGGATAAATGTATAATAGAGGAATAAAAGTTTTTCCATTCTTTTTTTTAAGTTTCCAAGTGTTTTCTGGAGTTTAATATGCTACAACCATTTATCCAATTATGTCATTTATTTATAAAGAAAAAAGAAGAAGATGGAGGAAGTATAAAGGTAGTAATAGTGAGTAGTAAAGCAGAAATGTTAGTAAAATAGAAATTAATTACTTAGTTCCAGTTATTTATTCATTCCTAATACAGAATATGGTTAGAAAGATTTAATAGTCTATCTCTAAAGTTATTGTAAATGATTTCTAGGCTTATGGAGTTGCTGATTTATCTTTTAAATTCTGTCATTTTTCCTCTTTAGTATTGCAGAAAATGAACCTAGATGTAATAATTTTTAATAAGGAAATGAACTATATGAAATATTTAACATAATGTGTATTTTATATACTATCACTACTCCTAATGCTCCATCTTAAAATAAATCATACCTAAGAAATGGAACATATAACCTTTGAAATGCTGCCATTATTTTATCAATTCCTGCAAGCTTTAAAACCAAAAAAAGGGAAGAAGAACTACATGCGAACGTATAAAATTATTTCAAAAAAATCCTAACCCTAAGAATGGGATATGCATTTGTAGTTTTATATATATATTTATTTAAATGCACCTAAATTAAAAAAAACACATTACTATATGTTTAAAACCTGATTGTATATATATATATATATATTTAAAAATAAAAATAAAAAATTATATAAACAAAATTGGGGGGGCATAGGCCAAACCACTGTGTGTTAACACAGTGGATGACTCATGGGCTGAGCCACTGTGTTTACACACAGTGGTCGGCACGGGAGGTGCCGCCACTGTGTGTAAACACAGTGGATGGCCTACGGCTACCACTGTGCTTACACACAGTGGACGACACCGGCCGCCACTTTGTGTACACACAGTTGATGACACTAGCTGCCACTGTGAAGCCCAACATCCATTCGGCCTCCGCCCTTCCTTCAGCCTTCGCCTATCCATTCAGCCACCGCCATGCCCTAGTTCGGCCCTGCATAACACACAATACACACACACACATGAAATAAATAAAATATAACAAACCCTAACCCATTTCACGTTAGGGCAAAAAAAAAACCAAAGAAAGAAAGGATATTAAATAAAAAGAATATGCAACCCTAACCCAATTTCAGGTTAGGGTTAGCATTTTAATAATAGGAGTATTTTAGTAATGCAACCCTAGACCATATTCGGGTTAGGGTTAGCATAGAAAAATAGAAGAAGGATTTGAATTTTAGTCCTCATTATAATTTTTAAACTTATGGTTTATTTGTCACTCAAATAATATATTTAGTTGGTAAAGTTGGGTTGATTTTAAATTTTAAAAAAAAAAAAACATGTACAAATAGGTTAAAATATGAAGATTGTTTACCCAAATTGTTTTTATGTATATAATTTATATATATGCCATATTTTCTACATATAGGTATATATACAATTAATTATCCATATTTGAGGTTAAGTAGAAGACCTATTTAAATTTATTTTATTAAATTTTATATAGTTATCTTATCGCATTATTGATGTAATTTTATCAAGGAAATTTAATAAGGACATTTCTTAGCTAATTTTTGTATTTAATTAAATATGGATGTCAGGTGGAAATTAATTTGGGGAAAATTTGTAAATGAAAATTATTAATTAATTTTAAATAGCTTTATCATTATTTAGGTCGGGAATGATTTATATGCATTTGAGATATCTAATTATCCCTCGATTTTAATTAACGACAACTTAACTAAGATAATTAAATTAACTAACTAAATTGCGACAACCCTCTTGGGATTAATTAATCTCCATTAATAAATGTCTCTTATTTGAGTTGGTTAATTAATCCAACCTTAGAAAACAATTTTATTTACATCCTAGTTAAGACAACACTTATTTGATTCCACTTTATATGTAGATTATTTTGAGAGTTTAAGTGTTTCAAAAAAAAAAATTTGTTCCGTTTTCAGCCCAAAAGTTTGGGCACGACATTTTTGTATTAGAGAAAGGTTTCCAACACTAGGAACCTTTCTCGACTACATTTCGATTTAATTATTTAATTAATTAAATTTTTCCCCGAAAATTATTTATTTATTTTATTTTCTCATAAGGATGCCTCCGACTACGTGACAAGGTTGCAAGCACGGAAGGGGTCCTAAGCGTACCCGTATGGCACGTGAGGATGTTGATAGGGAGGAACTGATTCCAGAAGGGAACCCGGAGGCTCCTCTCGAACCACCAGTTGACCCAAACTGAGACATCTTAGTAGCACTTCAGAACCTGATTGGGATAGTGTAGGATAGGCTTCCAGCAGTTGACCGTCATGCAGATAATCATAACTCAAGGAGCCTTAGATCAACAGATAGGGAATGGAGTAGGAGTCCACCTCCTAATTCCTTAGAGGGCCAGGCTAAGCACGAGCCTAAGTCTATTCATCTACCTGAACCACCTCTGGTAGTCGCACCTGTTTATATAAAGAGGACACGTCGAGAACCAGGGGATCTGATCCGAGAGGTTTTGTGCCTCCAGCCACCATCTTTTGGGGGATCTACCGATGGGGTAGAGGCCGAGGCTTGGCTTTTGAGCCTAGATCGGTGCTTCACATTCCATTCTTACGAAATCAATCTGAAGGCACGAGTTGCAGTCCACCTTCTGAGATTGACGACCTCCACATGGTGGAAATAAGAGGAATTCAAGTGTGGTCTAACTGCAGACACCCTCACATGGGAAATCTTCATAGAGAGGTTGAGGGAGAGGTAATTTTCAAAGCACTTCAGGCAGCGTAGGATCGATGAGTTCCATGACCTCCAACAGAAGGGTCTCTCAGTGACCTAGTATGAGAGCAAGTTCATTGAGCTCCTACCTTATGTAGACTACCTGAAGGATGAGAAGCTTCTCATCAACTAATTTATCAGTGGAATTAATGCTGGGATAGAAGGACTAGTGAGGATGGCCACTCCAGGGATCCTTTGGGTTGCTGTGGAGAAGGCCTTGATAGCCAAGGAGATTCAAGTCCGGCCACAGGACATGAGGGATTGGTTTCACAACCGAAACCCTATACCCCAGCCTTTCAGGTTTTAGAAACTCCACTAGAAAGGAAACCATAGAAATGCATCAGGGTCTTATAAACCCCCTCATCCATAGCAGTCATAGCAGAGTCAGAGGCAGAGGCCCCCTCAGGGACAACAGGGATTTAATCCCAAGCAGTGGCAGTCACAGGGTCCCAGACGCGACCAAAGAGCACAGGGTTCATACACACCTCCGGCATGGACTTAGCAGTCCTCCAGGGGTGGGTAAAGTGGTTTGAGTAGGACAGGTGGGCAATCTTTCTCTAGGCCTCAGGGCATACAGTTCCAGGCATGCGATGCTTGTTTCACATGTGGAGCCATGGGGCACATGGTGAGAGAGTGTCCGCAGGGTCAGATGGCAGGTAATCAGAGGATGGCAACATCAGAGCCTACAGTTGGAGATATGGGAAAGTCCCATAGAGTCTTCGCAGTGATTGACAACCACCAGGCAGAGCACCAAGCCACAATAATTGAGGCTGTAAGTATGATTAGAGGTATCAGTATTTCTATATTATTTGACTCAAGAGTGACTTAATCCTTTATATCTCCATTGGTTGTGGAGCGTTGTGGGCTAGTGGTAATTAGGCAAGGCGTTAGTTGGGAAGTGGAGTTAGTATCAGGGGCTAGAGTGTCAGTGGATTCAGAGGTTAGGGGATGTCCACTCCAGATTGGTAATACCACCACCATAGTAAACCTTAGAGTTACGCCACTCGGATCCTATGGCGTCGTACTTGGCATGGATTGGCTTTACATCCATAGAGCCAAGATGGATTGTCGCTTGAAAAAGATTGAGTGCGAGGATGATCATGGTGTTTCCATAGTAATCTCTGGGATTCAGAGGCCCATGTCTCTTCGTATGATTTCCACTATGCAGCTTAAGCGGAGCATGTGAAAGGGATGCCAGTTGTTTGCTATCACCATCAGTGATAGAGAGGAAGAAAATGAGAAGGATCCTTCCATAGATGATCATCCCATCCTTGGGGCATTTGCAAATGTGTTTCCAGTTGAGCTACCTGGCATGCCACCGAGCAGAGAGATTGACTTCCACATAGATTTGGTGCCAGGAGCTGAGCCAATTTTGAGAGCGCCTTATAGGATGACCACACATGAGCTTAATGAGCTCAAGATGCAGTTAGAGGAACTCTTAGAGAAGGGTCACATTCATCCTAGCATCTCCCCTTGGGGCACACCAGTCATCTTCATGATGAAGAAGGACGGCTCCCTTCGGTTATGCATGGATTACAGGCAACTGAACAAAGTAACCATCAAGAACTGCTATCCCTTGCCCAGGATCGATGATTTGTTTGATCAACTTCAAGGTGCTAAAGTGTTCTCCAAAATAGATCTGAAGTCAGGGTATCATCAGTTGAGGATTGTGGAGAGTGATATCCACAAGACTGCGCTTCGTACCAGATATGGCCACTATGAGTTCACTATGGTCCCATTCGGTCTTACGAATGCTCTAGCTGTATTCATGAGTCTCATGAATGGGGTATTCCACACTTTCCTTGACCGACTTGTGATTATGTTCCTTGATGACATATTGATATATTCTCAGAATGAGAAGGAGCATGAGGAGAATTTGAGGCAGGTTTTGCAGTGTTTGAGGGACAACCAGTTGTTTGGCAGTTTATCGAAGTGTCCTCTCTTTAGATCAGAGGGCAAGTACCTTGGGTATGTTATATCCGGTGATGGTATCTCATTTGACCCATCAAAGATTAGAGCTATTATGGATTGGCCAATGCCAACCAGTGTGACAGAGGTCAGGAGCTTCATGGGTTTAGCAGGATACTACAGACACTCCATTAAGGGATTTTCCAGAGTTGCACACCCCATCACATCCCTCCAGTGAAAGGGAAAGAAATTTGAGTGGAAAGAGAAGTGTGAGAGGGCTTTTCAGGATCTGAAAAGGGTACTCACTAGTCCACCTATTCTTATTCTACCAGACCCCACGACCGATTTTATGGTATGCACAAATGCTTCCTTGGATGGATTAGGAGCAGTCCTTATGCAGGAGGGTAGAGTTATAGCTTACGAGTCTAGAAAACTTAAGACTCACGAGATTAACTACCCTATGCACAACCTAGAGCTGCAGCAGTAGGACATGTACTTGTGAGGTGGCGACACTTCCTTTTGGGTCATCACTTCGAGCTTCATTCAGACCATCAGATTTTGCAGTACATATTCACCCAGTCAAATCTTAATGCCTGTTAGAGGAGATGGATGGAGTTCCTTTGTGAGTATGATTTTGATGTCCACTACAATAAAGGAAAGCAGAACATTGTCGCAGATGCCTTAAGTAGGAGATGACATGAAGTATACACCATATCTATGAGCATAGATTTGAGAGACTGTATATTGCAGTGGTTGCCAGAGGATGGATGGTATCTAGAGGTTTGTCAAAGGATTTGATCTCAGGAGATCCTAGAGGGGAAGTATGTGGATTACTCATTATAATCTGATGGAATATTACACCATAGAGGGCTCATCTATGTACCTTCTCTTAGGGGATTGCGAGAGTTCATTGTCATGGAGACTCATAAAGCTCCTTATGTAGCGCATCCCAGGGTTAAGAAGATGTATGCAAACTTGAGGCAGTTATATCATTGGCCAGGTATGCGGTAGCTTATCGCTGAGTTAGTAGCTCAATGCCTTGAGTGTCAGAGAGTCAAGGCAGAGCACCGCCATCCAAGTGGGTTGCTTCAGTCTCATGCTATACCAGAGTGGAAGTGGGATACTATATCCATGGATTTCATCATTGGTCTTCCCATGTCATCTTGTCGCCATGATGCTATCTTGGTGATAGCTGACACGTTGACCAAAGTGGCCCACTTCTCACTAGTCCAGACTACCTTCACAGCACCAGCAATGGCACAGGTGTTCTTGTGAGACATTGTTAGGCTTCATGGTGTTCCACGCAAGATTATTTCTAACAGGGATTCCCTCTTCAGTTCTTCCTTTTGGAAGGCATTACAAGCAGCTATGGGCACCAAGCTCAATTTCAGCACAACCTATCATCCGAAAACGGATGGATAGACAGAGCGGGTTAACCAAGTATTAGAGTATATGCTCTGCATGTACATCATGGATCATCAGACCAGATGGGAGGAGTATCTTTATTTAGTAGAGTTTGCCTACAATAATGGGCATCACACTTCTTTGGGGATGCCACCTTTTTAGGCTTTGTACGACAGACCATGCAGGACACCTTTGAGTTGGGACCATATTGAGGATAGAGTGTCCATAGGTCCTGAGATGGTTCGTGATCTGGAGTAGTAGGTAATTTTGATTAGACAATGCCTTAGAGAGGCACAGGATAGGTAGAAGAAATATGCAGATGCAAAAAGGATAGAATGGAGTTACATGGTGGGGGACAGAGTTTTTCTGAGAGTGCGACTACATAAGAGTCCAATCCATTATGGAAAGGGTTCTAAGCTCGTACCTCACTTCGTCAGACCTTTTGAGATCCTTGAGAGGATAGGACCAGTTGCTTATCACCTAGATTTGCCACCTAGCCTGTCACGCATCCACGATGTGTTTCATGTATTAGTTTTGAGGAAGTATATCTATGATGAGTCTCATATTTTAGATTGGGATGCCTTACAGGTGGAGTGAGACGAGCAGCTAGCTTTGGAGCCCATTTGCATTTTGGCTCACTGGACGTTGGCCCTTTGAGGTCAAGAGCTGGACCAGGTTAGGGTCTAGTGGGATTGCTATGATGAGGTTACAGCTTCATGGGAGGATGCAACACGTATGAGATCACAGTACCCTCATCTTTTTGATGAACTCCAGGAGGACATTCATGCCTAGAGGGGGAGGGTGTGAGACCCTACCCTAACCCATCCTATCTTTTTAGTGATTTTCATGTTGGAACTATTATGGATGCTTTATTTTTATACATTATGGATATAGAACTTTATATGGTCCCACGAATTTGATAACATTGATATATATTGATGCTTCATTTCTATGCTTTGTGGATATAGAATTTTATATGATCGTAGAATAGGGTAACATTGAGATGATGTATGTCATTAATTGATTTGCAAGACTTTATTATGATGCTAGAAATATGTTTGCATATCTTATCGATGGATTAAATTATGAGGATTATGATGAATTGCTTATGTGAATTGCTTTGATATGTGGCAATTGTATTGTATAGTGTCAATTCTATGTAGAATGATTGAATTGTATTCTTAATTATGTGTTTTATATTATATAAGGCTATTGGAAAGTACTAATGTTTAAATTGAGATGCGCAAGAAATTATCCATGTGACCATGGAAATATTATGGAGAATCAAGCCTAGGCCTATGTACGTTCGTAAACCAGGGGTTGTCTATTTGGAGAGACAACACCCCATATGTATCATATTTTATTCGTAAACGTAATTGTTTGCATGTGTGTAAATTTTAGTCATTAAATTTGTTTAAATCATTCAAGGGACAATTTCCATGTGTGTATTTGTGATATGGAATTATTTTGTAGTGTCACTTGACACATATGTTGTATGTTGTGTTGGCAATTGTCATGTCACCTTTTTGCAGAGTTTTATTTTTGTTAATTGTTATATCTCCTAATTATCCTTGAAGGTACCAAGAAATCTGGGTTAGTGAGCCACAAGGAGGGTCAGCTTAGAGTTGACCCGTAGGTTAACTTTAGGTGGACTTTCTAAGGGTTAAATCAACTCCTAGAGTTAGTTTCAGAGCATTTTTATTAGGCCTCATGGGGTACTTATGGGTGAAGGCCAAATTTGGCCATGTGTCTTTCCCCTAGGGCTTGTTTAACCACCCAAAAAAGTGGTTTTTCCAAGATGGACGAATTCCATCTATAGGAGTTCCATCCTTGGTTAGATAACCTTAGTGATAGGTGTAATTCCTCTTCCCCATTTCATTCCTCTTCTTGAGGTGCCTTGGTTAGGGAGTGTGTAAGACCTAGGGAAGACCAACCAATGGGAGTCCCTCACTCTATCCAAGAGGTTGGAAGGAGTAAGAGAAGCCTTCTTAGGCTATAGATTGAAGCTTAGTGAGCTAATCACCCACCCTCCATCTTTGGAGATTTTGGACAATTTTTGAAGGAAAAAAACCAGTTTGAGAATAGGAAAATTTGGCTAAGTGTTGCTGAAAAGTTTTGTGGATTGGGCTGCTCTTCTCCAAGCTTTCCCTAGAATACCCTTGGCAGATTGAAGGTTGGAGTTTTCTTACTTGTTTATTTGAAAATCTGTTGGTAGAATGCTTGAATGGAAATATTGTATTTATGAAAGCTTTATGTGATTCTTTTCCTATTTGCTGTTTATGCATTTATTGTGTTTTGGGAGAATCCAAGACCATCTTACCCTTGGGAGGGTAGAATGGTCTTGTGGGTGGAAGGCATTTGATAGCCTTAGAGTGAGAGGCTCTCATTATGAGAGTGATCTCATGGGTTTGTCCATGTGACCCTTGCTGCATATTTGTGTTATTTCATTTGGGGGTCATAAGGGGAGAAAATATGGCAGGTATGCCTTTTCGGGGTCATAAGGATATGGGGGTTAAGATGAGTTTTGTTGTGTTTTCTTGGATGCCATGAGTTGGTTGTGAGTACTATCTAGTAGATCTCCTCTAGGGTACTTGGTCCACTTCCACCCTAATAAACATCACATTATGTGATGAAGTTTCAGCTTGGGAAGGGAATGTGCTTGTTGTGCTTTGTTTTCCCCTTTGTTTGTTTGTTTGTGTTTTCTTGAGTGTAACCCACCTAGGAGTTGGTTCTCGAAGCTCAGGAGTGGCTTCTAGTAAGCGTAGGCTGGTAGGTGAGCACCCCATGGTCACAACCCTATATTTTAAATGCAGGTTGCTTGGAAAGGAAAGCTAGGAGTTGCATCTTAGTTGCAGAAAGAAAGAAATAATTCTATAACTTTTGTAATTATTTTGGAAGGATAGAAAAGTGTTATTTAAGTTAAGTCCTCATCTATTAGGGATGGGAGACTAGTTGGGTATTTCACCCATTAGTAAAAGTGACATATTGTATTTAGATTTTTCTTATAAACAATGCTTTTTTTTCTTAGTCGAAATTGCAATTCATGGATAAATGTATAATAGAGGAATAAAAGTTTCTGCATTCTTTTTTGTAAGTTTCCAAGTGTTTTCTAGAGTGTAATATGCTACTACCATTTATTTAATTCTATCATTTATTTATAAAGAAAAAAGAAGAAGATGGAGGAAGTATAAAGGTAGTAATAGGGAGTAGTAAAGCAGAAATGTTAGTAAAATAGAAATTAATTACTTAGTTCCAATTATTTATTCATTGCTAATACAGAATATGGTTAGATAGATTTAATAGTCTATCTCTAAAGTTATTGTAAATTATTTCTAGGCTTATGGAGTTGTTGTTTTAAATTTTAAATTCTATTATTTTTTCGTCTTTAGTATTGCAGAAAATGAACCTAGATGTAATAATTTTTTATTGAAGAAATGAACTGTATGAAATATTTAACATACTGTGTATTTTATATACTATCATTACTCGTAATGCTAGATATTAAAATAAATCATACCTAAGAAATGGAACATATAACCATTGAAATGCTGCCATTATTTTATCAATTCCTACAAGCTTTAAAAAATATATATATAAATATATATATAAATATATATATATATATATATATATATATAAATATATATATATATATATAAATATATATATATAAATATATATATATAAATATATATATATATAAATATAAATATAAATATAAATATATATATATATACATAAAAAAAAATGCACCTAAATTATAAAAAAAAACATTAGTATACGTTTAAAACCTGATTGTATATATATATTTAAAAAAAAAACTAAAAAACTATAAACAAAATCGGGGGGTCATAGGCTGAACCACTGTCTGTTAACACAATGGATGGCTCACGGGCTGAGTCACTGTGTTTACACACAGTGGTCGGTGCGGGAGGTGTCGTGACTGTGTGGAAACACAGTGGACGACCCATGACCACCACTGTGCTTACACACAATGGATGGCACCGGCCGCCACTGTGTGTACACATAGTGGATGACACTGACCGGCACTGTGGGTGCACACAGTGGACCACACCGTCCGCTACTATGTGTAAACATAGTGGAAACCGAGGGGGAGCCCGTTGTGAAGCCCAACATCCATTCAGCCTCGGCCTATCCATTCGGCCGTCGCCATGCCCTGGTTCAGCCATGCATAACACACATTATACACACACAATGAAATAAAATAAAATATAACAAACCCTAACCCATTTCAGGTTAGTGCAAAAAAAAAAAACAAAGAAAGAAAGGATATTAAATAAAAATAATGTGAAACCCTAACCCAATTTTGGGTTAGGGTTAACATTTTAATAATAGGAGTATTTTAGTAATGCAACCCTAGCCCATATTCAGGTTAGGGTTAGCATAGAAAAATAAAAGAAGGATTTGAATTTTAGTCCTTATTATAATTTTTAAACTTAGGGTTTATTTGTCAGTCAAATAATATATTTAGTTGGTATAGTTGGGTTAATTTAAAAAAACACTAAATTAAATAACATGTATAAATAGGTTAATATATGAAGATTGTTTAGCCAAATTGTTTATATGTATATAATTTATATATATGCCATTTTTTCTACATATAGGTATATATACAATTAATTATCCATATTTGAGGTTAAGTAGAAGACCTATTTAAATTTATTTTATTAAATTTTATATAGTTATCTTATCGCATTATTGACGTAATTTTATCAAGGAATTTTAATAAGGACATTTCTTAGCTAATTTTTGTATTTAATTAAATATGGATGTCAGGTGGAAATTAATTTGGGGGAAATTTGTAAATGAAAATTATTAATTAATTTTAAATAGCTTTATCATTATTTAGGCTAGGAATGATTTATATGCATTTGAGATATCTAATTATCCCTTGATTTCAATTAACGACAACTTAATGAAGATAATTAAATTAAATAATTAAATTGTGACAACCCTCTAGGGATTAATTAATCTCCATTAATTAATGTCGCTTATTTGAGTTGGTTAATTAATCAAACCTTAGAAAATAATTTTATTTACATCCTAGTTAAGACAAGACTTATTTGATTCCACTTTATATGTAGATTATTTTAAGAGTTTAAGTGTTTCAAAAAAAAAAATTTTGTTCCGTTTTTAGCCCAAAAGTTTGGGCATGACACTCATCATCCTCCAGAACACCAGGAAAGGTAAGGCACATTGGAAAATTTCCCTCCAACCAGCTCTTGTATCCTTTTGTCATCCCGAGATCCTCTCCTTCCCCGAGCCGCTCATCCCAAACCAAATATGGTGCTATTTGGAAACTGGTCCTTCCCTCCAACGGAGTCTCTGTCGGGCCCCAAAATCTCTCCTCTCGTGTTGTCTGAGGATATAATGGTATGTCTCCCACTATATCCTGGACTAGGATGAACTGTCTTGCTACTCTATAAGGGGCATAATACTCCATGATATATACAACTTGCCACATAACCACATCTCCACTCCAGCCTAGTGCAGCTGCCAGTCCCCCCTCCATATCTCACTATCAAAAAATGGCCACCATGTGAACTACATAAGCTCGTCGATAATATGGTGCCAAAATCATATTGATCCTATCCATGTATAATGTAGAAGGCCCCTGTACCTATCTATATATGGTCATTGGGCCCCCCTATCCTATACACCTAGTGGCTGGGTAACTGCAACATGCTCCCAAGCCTAGATATGGAGAAGTGTCACACCTGCAGATAAGCTGTCATATTCCTTGTACACCATGAGATGCATATCATGGTATAACTAGGCCAACATCACGGCTCCCCAAGCATAATGTGGACAATCATGTATGATGAAATAAAGACACCTGCTCCATCCAACCAGAAACCCATGTCCTCCAAGATCAAGTAGAATTTGTCTGCTCAAAAATCTGCAAATCACAAGTACTAGACAAGGTGTATGTCGGATACCCATTGCCCTACCCAAATGCATCCTACTCCTATCGAGCATCGGTAGGGCCTCATACTCGCAAACCTCCCGCAAGTAAAAATCTGCTGCATCTAATCAGTACTTTGGGTTGACACTGCATATGGGGATCTTTTAGATCCTCCATACATCTAGTAGAGTCACTATCACCTCACTAGTAGGTAGGTGGAAGGTGTTATATCTACTATCCCACCTCTCAACTAAAGTCGTCATCATTGCAGTATGGGCTCGAATCCTCGACCACCTACCCACAACAGCTAGGATCTCTAACTCATCTGATCGTAGCCACCGATATAATCTCATGGTTGCTGGCCACTGCTCCCTCGATGCCGATGGTCCCAAATCAACCTGCATCCGATAATGCAATTCATCATTTCGCATCCTTAAGCATTATCCTGCCCCCTGATGCACCCATACCTTACCCCAACCCACAAATTCCAAGCCTATTTTTTCCATCCCTTTCTTCCCTAGCGCATGCCCTTATTCACTCAGCGTTCACGCCAAACCTATGATGCTTGCACCATTTTACAGGCACACGTGCTGACATACCCCAACTAGGAACCGTGGACCGAACTAACATGAGAGCATGTGTCGTGCAAATTTTCCTCCCAACCGACCAAATCCTAAACTACCCTAGCACGAGTGCCCGCACCCCAATATGCCTATCCCCTCCCTGACCTAACCCTAACCTATCTTAGCATGACCATTAGTGTCGTGCTACATTTTCCTAACCCTAACTTCCCTGCACTGCAAGCACCCATGCCAAAGCATGACTGCCCACGCCAAACGTGTCTACTCGCCCCAAAACACCTAGTTTTCCCCTTCCACTTGCAAGCTCTCATGCTATTCACTAGCACTTGCGCTACGCTAGAGGCGCGTGCGCTGAAACGATGATCAACGCGTCCACCTCGCTAAACATTAACCCTAAACTAAGACCGAATCCTAGACTAAACCTGCAAAATCACAAAGGTGGATAGTTGTACATATCTATGGTCCATAGCCCATGGGTCTCTCTTACTGTTGGATCCTCTCAGCACGGTGCTCATGGGTGGGAATGCGATCTATCTCTCCTTCTCTTCTTCTAGGCTCTAAGTTGCTCCAAGGTTTGTGTGTAACAATGACCCCTCATGGGCCCTTTGTGGCTTATATGGACCCCCTTGTGGGCACATTCCCTTGGTGCTCTCCCTCCTTCTATCTCCTCTTCTACTTTTCTCAATCCACTCTATCTTTCTTTCTCATTGATTTCTCACCCCTTCTTCTTTCTTCTTCGTTTCGAGAATTTTTTGTCAATTTTCTAAAAAAAATTCGAAAAATTTCTTGAGGGGGCATACACCACCCGTGTTTTACATTGGGGCATCTTTTTTTTCTTCTATCTTTTATCTGTTGCCAAATTTGCCACTACGTAAAAGAGGGGCAAAATGTAGACACTTAAATTAATTATTTTAATTAATTTATTTAAATTCCTCGCATAATTAATTTATTAATTATGGCAATTCCTATTCCTTCTCAATATTAATAAAATATAATTAATGTCGTCACTATAACTCCATTTATTGATTTATTTAATAAATCAATCTACCTTATTCTTCTAAAATTACTAAAATTAATTCTCTCCAAATTCCTCCTTTTAATTAATTAATTTCAATTAATTAATTAATCTAGGTGATTACTACAAATCACATTTTTCCTAATCAATCATTAACCTAATAAATTCTTCTAGAAGCCCCCTAATCTCACTTATCATTATTCTTCTAATTTTTAATTCCCTCCACTCATTCTCTCTCTGAGTCAAATCCTCCTACAAATCTCATTTACCCTAATCCCACCTAATCATTCTTCTAGTCCCTCTCCTAGTGAGTTTCTAGTGGCTAATCCTCATGTTTAGCCACAAAGTCAACTCCTTTTCCCTTCCATCCAACCACCTTCCTTAAATTCCCTTTTCCTAGGTGAATGTGAGATTTTCAAAATCTCTCACATTCCTCTAGACATCCCATCCCCCAAGGAATTTTTCATTCCTTCTTATTCCTCCAATCCCTATGATCATCATTTTTGAAGAATTTTAAATTCCTCATCCCCATCTCTCAAGGAATATTTTATTCCTTTCTCTTCCCTAGGCACATTGGGAAGTCTTCCCAATGAGCCTTGAGCAGTGTGGAGACAAGAAATTCCTTTAAGGCATATCTCTTGGTCTCCACACTTGTCTTGTCACCTCCCCTTGGGCCATGTGTGGGCTCACATATTAATCCTGGCCCTTCATCTTGGGTCAATCCCAACCCTCAATTTCTTCTCCTCTTCTCCTATAAATTAAGGAATCCACCCCCTTGTCTATCATCTCCAAATCTTGTAAGTGTATGCTGCTAATTTGCTTAGTGAAATCCATCCAAGTACCCAAACTATAGTCAAATAGTCCTCATTTGCATACTTAGCCATTTTGATCATCATCCACAACTTCACTCTTTCATCCATCTATCCATCTCCATCCTTATTTGTGCATACCTTGGAGAGACAACCACATATCCACATTGGACCAATGCAATGAAGCTAAGGAGTGGTGCATTTTTGTCTTCATCAAGAAGCCAATCTGAGGAACAAGAGAACTCTCTTATCAAGGTATAATAGATTGTTGTTCATGTCTTTCATTTGTATGTTTTGTGTTTTTCATTTGAATTCACAATTTAACCATGTGTAGGATCTTTCCCTTGGTTCAATTAGTTTTAGGACCATTTATAGAACCTTAGTGTAATCCCCTACTCAACAACCTTTGTTTTAACATAGATAAATAGGAATAGGGCATGCCAAAAACACATCTAAGTATACTAGGTCTCCTAGCACCCTTGTCCATGCAATTTGGCCCCAAATTTAAAATTACAATAGTCATCTTTGTGAGTAGTGGGTAACTGCTCCCCAATGTTGGCATTTCTTGAAAATTAAATAAAAAAAGGTATAATTTTCATATAGATACAAATACCCCTCAAAAGAAATATCAATCTACATCAAGTAGAAATCCTCATGAGAATTTAGTGTAGCATCTTTAAGGAAATTGAGCACAAGTCTTCAATCAATGATTCAAACATTTGTTTTAGAAATCTTATCAAGTTTTATATGTTCCTCCTTGATGAATCCATGAATTAACATCTTTCAAGGAATGCCAAACTTTTTCTAAGATTTCAAGGCAATGCTATCATATTAAAAGTAGCAAATAACATTTCAAACCTTTTAATTAAGGTTGTAGCGTTTTCCCTCTCTAAGGATGACCTCTCTTTTTATCAATATTTCAATATTGTTGTAGTTAAGGAAGAAACACAACCACAAGGTTTGATTTGGGTGTGCCCCATACAACACAAATTTTTCCCTCTTATCATGTGCGTATGTGTAGATTCAACAATAGACAAGGTTACATGATCATACAAAAAATAATAATATAGACTATCTCAAACTTTGAATAGGTAGAAACCCCTAAACTAGGGAATGCTCAATCATATCTGACACTTTTTTGGTTGATTTTAGAGAGGTAGAACTGCATAGGCTTCTGATTTAGAATGCAAAACCTTCTTTTGAAGAAGACACCCTTAGAGTATGGTGCCCAACACACTAGTTCTGCATTTTCATGCCTAGATTCTTTTCTATCTTCTCATTATAGATCTTTGTTTCTATGTTTATTTTCAATCAATTTTATATCTTGTTATTTATACTAAAATATTATTTTGGTTCCTATCAATCAACCTAGTTCATTTACATACATTTTCCAATCTCAACTCCAATTACACACAAAAGGAATCATAAACCCTTAGCATTCAACTCTCCTATTAGGACTATAGATAAACATAGTTTATGAATCCCAAATAAGATGACACACAAATATTGGAAATCTTAGTTTACATTCCTAGGTTGGGTTCCTATTTTTTCCATATTTAACCAATAAACCATCTAGGTTTCTACAAGAAAATTAGAAATAATATGATTTTGAGATATGAGGTCATTAAACCAAATAATCCACTATGAATACATATACATTTATTTCATACAAAAACATAGTCTTTCCACACATATTGCATGCAATCACATAAAGAGAAATGTATAATGTACTTAAGAAGAGTTTTTGAATTTACCACACAAAGAGGGAACTTATATTTCAAATTAT
Organism: Cryptomeria japonica; assembly: GCF_030272615.1. NCBI lineage: Eukaryota > Viridiplantae > Streptophyta > Pinopsida > Cupressales > Cupressaceae > Cryptomeria > Cryptomeria japonica. The sequence goes on along the minus strand of NC_081413.1, from coordinate 235,089,775 downwards.
AGCAATGTAAAAAGGAGTGATATGTTACTTTTGGAACATAACATGCACCCAATAAGGTAAATCGTATAAGGTTCCTTTGAACAAGTGCTACCACACCATCACCTTCATCCATATATCAACATTTGAGCACACATTGAACCTCTTAAATTCTTGAAAAAGGTACAATAGGCAAGAAAATAATCAGTTATATTGCAACAAGAGTCAATTGAGGAATCACAAATCAAGAGCACACAACCACATGGGAAATGAAATTAATTAGAAATATTAGTGAAACAACATTAGCTTTAATACTAAATGTAGTACCTCAAGCCTCAAACCTAAGAGATTATCTAATCAAACATAATTTTCAAAGAACCATATTAGCAACCAAATGATAATATGTCATGTTGAACATTGTCATATGCTGAGAGGGTGGGATGAATCAATATACACTTAAAAATTTATCACTTTAACCCTTTAGCACAATATTTATTTCATCCACCATATGCATGAAAGTAGACAATAAAAAAATAGAAGAAATCACACATGTACACCAATTTTTTTATGTGAAAAACCTAAATAGTGAAAAACCATGTTGAGAATCACACCCGTAATATAGAAATCAAAGTTTAAAATGATCAAGAAATAGGCCAAGGAGATCACCGCTTTGGACTTTCAAGCTATGGTGCACAACCTTAGGGAAAGGTGCTGGGACTTTCACAACTGAAGATAACGTCTTTAGAGTAAGATACATAGTCTCAAAATAATATAATATCAAAAGATTGAATTGTCAAAAAATTGCATCTATCGAAATGCAATTGTAGTTCCTAGGTGAAAGCACATCTGAAACATGCTTCATCTTCTATTCTATCACATATCCAGATCAAGTTGTATATCTACACATTATATCCACATCCTCTATATCTCTCTTTATAATGACTTTTTTTCTCTTTATACCATATGTAATGTTGGTATTATGGATGTGTTGCATTGGTTTTGTCATTGATGTCAACACTTGTCAACACTTGAGAACACTTGGAGATCTTTGGTTATGTTCACCAACATGTTCAACGACTTATGCATAGTCACCAGTATTTGGTTCACCAGCAGGTTATATTGTTCACCAACACTGAGGATGATCTGTTATCATCTAGAGATTACTTGGTTATGTCGAAGACATTGTTTGATCACTTGGTTTTGGTGATTTGGTCATTGATCCAATCGGGTTTGCATATTTGTTGTTACCGGCAAATAGGTCTAGGTTATGGACTAACAAGAATTATCTATTCCCAATCAACACTGGACGTAATGGAGATAATTTGTTATTTTTGTAAATGTATTGAGATAACATCATGCATCGCATATTGATTCATTTGTAATTGATTTAATTGTAATATCTTAGTAAGCCAACCTACACATTTGGTCTTAGGTCTTGGTATATATGTAAGATCTCATTTGTGAGATTAAGTAGTAGAGGAGTGTGAAAAAGGATTGTAATAAGGTATATGCGAACATAAGTAGAGCTATACATGCAGAAATCATTTGAAGCTTCAAGGAGGCTTTTGGAGAAGGCAAATCAGAGCTTAACTGGTAGTGAATCCGGCATATGAAGATGCTATTTTGAGCAGTACATTATCATTGGATTTAACCATCCAAATTGTAGTCAGTGTGACTCCCATTTTGTGATTGAGTAGTGAGCTCTAGGCAGTTGGCCTTTGTGCATGTGCAGACCCCATTTGTACACACATACTATCTGTAGTAGTATCATCTGATTGTGGGTAAGGTTTCCCACCGTGGTTTTTCCCCTTACAGGGTTTCCACGTACAAATAACTGTGGTATGTGTTGTGCATGTTATTTGTCTTTCTGTTTCATGCATTAAACTTTACCAGTATTGCAATTAACTATTAAACTGTCTACTGGCATTAAAGTTTGGTTTATCGGTATTATACACTAAGTTTGGTTAAGTTAGTTTTGGTTTGAAATTAATAGACAACTGATTCACCCCCCCTCTCAGTTGCCTCCGAGACCTAACATGTAACACTTAGAAGATAATTAGGTTAGCTAGGACTAGATGAAACGTGTGTAAGAAACTATCAACATCAATAATAATTTCCAATACAAATCCGGAAGGAAAATGAAATGTATGAAGGACTACACCATGTTGGTACACCTTTCAAAAACCACCAAAATAGTACCACATGCAATGAAATTTGTCCCGGTGTAATTAATTATTCATCTTGGATATAATTACACTTTACTTAAGTTTACTTAGGAAATGCATTTTATAGTAGTTTGGGTATGCGACACTTGGGTGTTTGTGCCACATTGGGATAGTGTGTGTAGGAGAATTTCCACCTTTTATGGTGTGATCTTGTTACTACTCTATCATATCCACTTATTGTGGAGTGATAATTCTACCTTCGGTGGGTGATCCACCTCATGTGGAATATTTTATTGTTTCTCTTACCTACCACACCTATTTCCTACCTACGCTTGTTTCTTATTGAGCCACATGTCATGTTTGTGTGCTCACATATCCATATTGCCTTGCCTATATAAGCAGGCTCATCTTCATTGTATGGAACACCGATTGATGATCCAGTTGATCAGTATTTTCATCTTGATAGAATACATTTTATTCCTATCATCTATTTTGTTCTTTCTTATTTGTGCTTTCCATTGCCTCTATATCTTGGAAAAATCTCATATTGTATCAGAGACATTAGAGTGCCATTGGTTTGCCATTTCAGAGAAATCCCTCATCGCCATTGCACTCAGAAGGCCCAAAAACCCCAAGTTCAATTATCAATTCGTCGAAATCGGCTTCCGTCCCTCCAAGTTGAAAAATTCCCCTTCCTGGCCCGCTGTACGGACTTGCAAGTACAGGTCTGAATTTTTTTTTAAATATTTGTTTTCTGATTTTTAAATATTTTTTTTTAGAAATTAAAAAAAAAATTAAATTGAAATTCGTATTAAATTGGGGGGAGGGGGGTGTGCATTTTTTAAAAAGTTTTTTTTGTTTTGAATTTTTTTGGGCACTTTTTACGGGGCCCACAGACTTTGTTGTTCGTAGGTAGCTACAACCCTGCAACCCACATGCCTTGTGTACTAGCGGCCCTGCGTACTGTAGGGTACCTGTGGGTGGCTCCGCAGGCCCCCACATTTAATTTTTCAAAAAGTTTTTTAAATTGAAAAAACAAAACTTTTTTTAATGTTTTTTTTAGTTTTTTAATAAGTTTTTGGAATAAAAATTTTAATAAGTTTTTTTTATTTTGAAATTTGAAAAAAAAATGGCTTACACTTTTAAAATTTTTTTTTAATTGAAAAATAAAAAAAAAATCATTTTTGTTTTTTTTCTTTATTGGTTTTTAATAAAGTTTTTTTTTCCATGGATTAGAATAAATTGTTTTTATTTAGATTTAAAAAAAATTTTAAAAATAAAAATATCATGGAATAAGTCAAATTGGAAACACAATTTTTTCTTGTCACTTCATACCTTTCTTGCAGTGCTTCCAACCGATAGTCAAGGAGGCGGGGGGGGTTGATTTGCTCCTTTATATATCTTGACCACATCCCAATCGAAGGCGTCTTTTTCTGCAGCATTCTACTGGGCTTCTTGGTGGCATCATTTTCATGTTTCTAGATTTGCATTATCATGTTGTATGCTCTTGCATGAGCAATGTTGTACTCGCACTATCATAAAGTGCCACACCTCTTTTTATATTGTCACTATTGACATATTTGATGTAATCCTCTTGTACACATAGATTAGGAATATCCTTGTGAGACTTGGTGCATGGCTCTAGTTGAGACTTAGATTGTACACATTTGTGCATGGCTCCCTTGAGACTTAGATTGTACCAGTATTTCTACCATTTACGAGTATCTAGATGATTCTCAAAGCAGGTTGTTTCCATGCCTGATCTTTATCATGTTGCAGCGAGTGATTCATCGTCATCGACTTGGTACCTCGTTTTGTCACACTTTGACATTATTGGTGTAACATTGGCTCTCTTTCTTCCTAATGGGGAGATATTTTGGGCAACATCATTGGACCATCTTTGTAGGAGATTTTACATTGAGGAGGGGCTTCATGGTCTCTTCTTCTCTCTTATGGGGGGGACTTTTTCCTCAAATGGGGTTTTGTTCCTCACATGCTTCTATGAGAGTTCTCTTTTATAGATTTCATCTCTCTTTTGGTTGAGGTTTTTTTCCCATTGGGTTTTTCTCTCTTTCTTCGCTTTGTGAGAGATTTCATTGCATTCTTTACATGCATTTGCATTTGTACATGGGTACCTAACATGGCCTTGTAGCCACGACCCATCTTGCATTGCTTAGTTGCATTGTAGATGTAAGTGCATTCCCCTAAGTTGCACTTAAGGGGGGGTGTTGGTGTAATTAATTATTCATCTTGGATATAATTACACTTTACTTAAGTTTACTTAGGAAATGCGTTTCATAGTAGTTTGGGTATGAGACACTTGGGTGTTTGTGCCACATTGGGATAGTGTGTGTAGGAGAATTTCCACCTTTTATGGTGTGATCTTTTTACTACTCTATCATATCCACTTATTGTGGAGTGATAATTCCACCTTCGGTGGGTGATACACCTCATGTGGAATATTTTATTGTTTCTCCTACCTACCACACCTATTTCCTACCTACCCTTGTTTCTTATTGAGCCACATGTCATGTTTATGCACTCACATATCCATATTGCCTTGCCTATATAAGAAGGCTCATCTTAATTGTATGAAACAATGATTGATGATCCGGTTGATCAGTATTTTCATCTTAATAGAATACTTCCTATCATCTATTTTGTTGTTTCTTATTTGTGCTTTTGATTGCCTCTAGATCTTGGCAAAATCTCACAAAATTGACCAAATTCCTTAGATTAGCCCCAAAATAGAACCTTTTAGCTTGCGTCGATATTCCAGACTCAAACTTAAATCTGAACTAAAAAATTCCACATGTAGAAAACAACATGAAGTGTAAGTAAAACCACAGTGATGGGTAAGTGCACCAAGATAGTGAACAAAAAGGGGGGTATAAGTGGCCACTTTTGTTTTCTGAAAATAGGTAAACTTGAACTTCAAAGAGCTATTTGAAGGTCATGCACTCAAAACTAGGAATTGAGAAAATATTAAGAATTGTAGTACTCTGAATCTAGTTTCTAAACTACTAATTTTTTAAAAATTGGATAAGATTAAGAGGGTCAAACCTTTCATGCAAGAAAAAATTGTTCCTAATTTTTTCAGAAAACTATAACATGGCTATTTTCGTGCGCTGCACAAAATATATAGATAGATTATTATTTTGCAAAAGCCTTTGGTAGGATAATAGGTACGAGTGAGATCTAGAAGTTGTGTATTTTTTTGTAATTTTACGTTTAGTGTTTTATTTTTTATGATTTTTGGAAGTGACCGCATCCTGAAAATTTGGTACCTATTCATGCACTAGGCATAACTTGCATCAAAATAATCAAAAATACAATTTTTTCTAAAAGTGTATAGAATCTAGTGTAGAACAATAATAAATAATGTATTTTTAATTTTCTCAAGTATATCAAAAGTTATTAAAAAAAATGGTAGACATATGTCTGCGAGGACTATCAAGGCACTAATAAAGAAAATTAAAGTTTACTATGCTAATGTTGTCCAAAACTAGAAAAATTTATATGGTTAGAAAACTAAGAAGATGTGTGAGATTATGGTGGTAATTTAAGAGATACCCACTTGATCATTTGTAAACCTGATGACGATGAAGTCAAGAAACTATGGTGGAGAATGAAAAAACATGTAAAGGAACAAAAAAGGGGGGAAAATCGGCTTGCAAGCCTTAGGGTCATTTTCCAACCCTCTTACCAAGCCAAAACCCGCACGGGTTTTGAAAAACCAAAACTACTATTCCCAGTTCTAAATAACCTGTACGGGTTATGTAAAACTAGAAATATTTTTTTTTGTTTCACAAAACCCGTACGGTTTATGAAGAACTAAAAACATTTTTTTTTGTTTCACAAAACCCCTATGGGTTATGAAGACATAATAATGTATGCTTGTAAACTTAGCATTTACTACACATGTTTTAGACATACCTAGATAATATGTGTTTATGTATGTATATATGCATATCTATAGTTATTGTAGACACCTAAAATTGTCATGTCTAATTAAATAAATATTTTATTTATTTAATTATCTAAGCCTAATTCTTCTATTAATTAAATAAATTTTTATTTATTTAATTAATTCATTTATCCTCTTCTAGCCTTATTTCTCATTTAAATAAATACATTTATTTATTTAAATTATCCCTTTCCTAAATTAAATAAATATTTTATTTATTTAATTGTCCTACTTTTTCTATTAATTAAATAAATCTTTATTTATTTAATTAATTCATTATCTTTTTCTACACATGACACATGTCATTCATCTCTTAATTCATACACTACCTACCTCTTTCATTATTTTAGTATTTCTTCTATCTACCCTCTAATCTTAGCCGACCTCCTTTTTACACCTCTCAATCTTAACCCTCCATTTCATATTGTGTCTTCTATTTAAGAAGATGCTTTCTTCATTGTCAAACGCTAATGATCCTAATCATTCTATGCATTCTAATCACTCAAGCTAACTACTTGATCAATTGACTACACTACGATCCTACTTGCAACCACATTCCGTTCTTTGTTGAGCTCTTGTGCATACAAAAATCTGAGAGCAAATATATATCAAGCAAGATCAATGGAGATAGGAAGAATGGAGATCAAAACCCTCTTGGACATGTGATGGTATAATCTTTGTGATTTCATTTGATTTGCATTGTCTTAGGTAATCTTCATATGTTATGGTGGATCTTTGTTCATTGTTAGGCTAGGGTTTGGTGGTTGAATCCATTTAGTCTTTCAATATTGTTGTTATTGTTATCCATTTTCACCATAAACATTTTGGCATGCCCGGTGGGACACTTGTCCCTTTGCATTTAACATTTTTGTTGCAGATTTTGCATTTTTGAAGTTGCAGATCGGACAATTTTCGATGACATTTTAGGTTTTTCCACGTCTGTGAGCGTTCGGATCGCGTTTTTGTATTTCAGAAGCGTCTACAATATCGTGAATCGCGTCTATGTTTTTGCCAGATTTTATTTTTGCAGGTTTCTGGAACCACGTCTGTGAATTAAAACTGCATCTGTGCTTGATATTATCGCGTCTGCGTTTGAGAAAAGCGTCTGCGGTATCCGAGTGTGTCTGTGCATTACAGAACCGCATTTGTGTCGTACAGACACGTCTGTTTCTGGTATAACTGCGTCTGTGCTTTCTGTTTTGCAATTTTTAAATTTTTCTTTGATTCGGGTTTTCGGATTTTGTAATTAGGGTTTCAGATCTGGTTTATTTTTGGCTAACCCTTGCAGATCTAGCTAACCAAGTTTGTGCAGCTTGCTTTGGAGGCAAAAATGTTTTTGTTGAAGGCCCCTTTTCACAAAGTCTTTTGGGTTTTCTAAAATTTACCTAACTTGTGTACTTGCAGGAAGGGGTTATCATTTGAAACAACCCAAACTACTAACAATTTTGTTGTAGGGCCTTGGCTAGGGTTTTGTAATTTTGTTGTGTGCCTTGTTTTCATAGATTAGCAAACACTTCAATTGGTGCACTAAAATTGAATCATTGTCTTTTGTGTCTTGAGCAATAGGCTCTTTTTGTTTAATCTTTAGAGGGCCTATCTTCCTGTGTGGTCATTAGGACTACTAGTGAGAAGAGAACGACCCAAGTGGTAGCAAGGAAAACCCACCTCATCCGAACCACTATAATCAAATGTATTCATGGTGAAAACTATGGATAACGTGTGCTGATTAGTTCATACCGACACTATGTCTCCCCATAAACCCGTTTGATCAAATTTATTTGATCATTTGTAGGGCGTAACCCCTACCGGCTGGGAGCCTTCTGTATTTACAGAGCTGAAAGTGCCGCATGTATGGCCACACGAGCGGATGCCCTTACTAGCACCTTTTTGTTTTAGAGGCCCAAATCCTTCTAGTTGTTGGGGCTGGAGGTCGGACCTCTGGTAGCGGCCCACACACATACGGTTCTTAGTAGAGATACAAAGTTCGCCATGGGGATTTTTCATGGGGATTGATGCTTGGCTGACCCGAGAAGTGAGTGGCGAGGGTGGAGCCAGTGAGGTCAAGCATCTAAGTATCCGCTCTGAATAGCGTAGCCTCGGGGGTAAAACCCTATGTGGGATCAACAACTATTGTCTTGGCCAGCCCTAAGATTTGTGCTTGTCTTATGTTAAACACTCAAAACATTCAAAACAAAACAACAAAACATTGTGTCTTTTGTGTCTTCAAGTGTATGCAAAACAATTTTACATCAAACAACACACTTTTCTTGGAGTCACTTTTTGAGTCTAAACATTTGCAAACATTGAGTCCTCATCAACATTCTGTCCTCTTGTCACGAAAAATAGTCAAACAGTTAGATTTGGTCACAGCAAAACAATTTCACAGATTGGAAAAATTGCACGAAGTTTACATAAACGCGTCTGTGTTTGTTTTAACCGCGTCTGTGTCATCTAAGAGCGTCTATGAAGGACAGAATAGGGTCTGTGTTTTTATCAGCGTCTGTGTCGAATAGAGACACGTCTGTGTCTGGGAATCGCGTCTGTGAAGTATACAGTCGCATCTGTGTCCAGAATTGCAAAAAACTTTATAGTCCAGCAAACATCAACAGGAAAATCGCAGAAGCGCGTCTGGGTTAAACATAGTAGTGTCTGTGTCGGGAAACCGCGTCTGTGAAGGATACAGTCGCGTCTATGTTCAAAATTGCAAGAAAATTTCAGAGTCCAACAAACAAAAGAAATCAGTTTCGGAATACTTGAGCTTCCTAGGTTGTTTCTTCAGGTTTCATCTAGCATTCAACCTATCTCTGGGTCTCATACAGTCCATCATTGCTTGACATTTCATTTTACATTCATACTTGTCTAAACTTGAGTCAAAAGGTCACTTGCTTGTCCTCATCATACTGTGTCAACATACTACATACAACAACACTTTGCTAAGTGGTCCCTCATCAATGTTTCTTACCTTTGGGTCTCATTTGGTCTTACTTAGGGTCAAGGTCAGCTTACCTCATCAAGAGAAACTATCCTCTCTTTGGAAGTCACACCTACTCTACTACTTACATACTTGGTCTTACACTTTGGACATTGCAAGTAAACCTCAGATTCATTTACACTCCATACAACTCTTGGTCTTCCATACTCTTTTCACTTTTCATCTAGTCTCTCACATCTTGGTCAAATACCTAGTTCATGGTTGAAACCCGTCTTCAAAAATCTAGGAGAAAAGCTAAAGAAGCTCAAGAGTCCGCAAACATGAGTTCTTATGAGTATGACAATGATCTATTCTACAATCCTGAGCACACTACATTACCAAACATGAATGTTTATAGAAACAATCCAAATGTGGAAAGCGCAAATACTATAAACAACAATGCTACACACAATGACAATGTGGACAACTTTTCAATACAATCAGCAGTTATAGAAGAATCCATAATGAATCCTCATTTCAATAGATTGGTTGAAGAGATAATGAAGAGGGATAGACAATACTTCGTACACATGATGGCACAAAGTGGAGCTAAGATACCTCATGACTTTGACATGTCTCAACTTATGGAAAGTCGACCCTCACAACAAACTCAATCCAACATGGATCAAAGGAGACCAAATAGTGGAGGAAATAGAGGACCGAATAATATGATGCCTGAGTCACCATCAGTTTCACTTCAAAAACCAGCAATTCCACATACACAAGCTCAAACATATGATACTTACACTCAAAGACCATCATGGAGGCCTTATGCTCAAACACATGCTCAAGGTATGGATCAATCAAAACAAGTGGATACTCAAGGACATCCTCAAAATTTTGACACAAGGAGACCTCATGTCAAAATTGGGGGCAACACAATGGAAAATGAAAGGCCTATTGAATGTGGTATATATGAACAAAATAGATATGGGGTCCCTCAACAAGAAGTTATGCCAAGTGCTCCATATATGTCGCAACAATATAGACCTCCATATGGACATGTCTATGATCAGTATCATCCATACATGCAACAAGCTCCTCTTCAAATGGGTGTTTCAAACATGGGGTATGCTACAAGAAATCAATCTCCTCCCAAGAATAATTTGGAACAACAAATAAGAGATTTACAAAAGAAGATGGAGGACATGAGTACATCAAAACCTACATACACTATGAGAGATATATGTCCTTATCCCTTTGATAAGAGCATTCCAATGCCTCCTTTTCCTGCACACTTTGTGACGCCAAAATTTGACAAATATAGAGGGAGAGGAGACCCCAAGGCACATATAAGACAATTCTTCATAGCTTGCATTGAGGTAGCGGCAGAAGAAACATACTTGATGAGGTTGTTCCCACAGAGTTTAGGCGATCAAGCTATGGAATGGTTTTCTCAATTACCTCCTGGTATTAAGTCATGGGGTGACTTAGCAGAAGCATTCATTCAACATTTCTCTTACAATATAGAAACAGATGTCTCAGTTACTACCTTGTGCAATACGAAACAAAAGGAAGGAGAATCTTTCACAACATTTTTACAAAGATGGAGAAACCTAGCTAGCAGATGCTCTTGCGAAATCCCGCAAAAACAAAGGGTAGAAATGTTCACACAAAATGTTAACAAGGCTATTGGATATGATCTCAGAAAAGCTTGTTTGTCTACATTCAAGGATGTTATTGAAAAGGGCCTAGCAACAGAAAAGGTCTTAATTGAACAAGGAGTCATCAAGCTATTCAAAGAAAACAAAGAGGACTTTAAAGGAAAGGACAAACCAAAATTTTGGAACAAGAACAAGAACACAGTTAATGATGGTGTTGTTGATGCCAACACAGTGAGACCCAAGTTCGTCTTTTCTAGATCAAGTTCTACCAACAATCAGGTGAACACTCAAACAACTTCTAGACCACGAAGGAAGTACACTCCATTGGGAGAACCACTTGAATCAGTATTCAAAAAGCTAGTGGCAAACAAAGTGATCACAGTTCCAGATTTTCCTCCATATGAACCAAAGGTCAAACCAAATTGGTGGAATGATGATGAGTATTGTGAGTTTCATAGGAGCAAGGGTCATAAGACAAGTAATTGCCATCGATTGAAAAACATTGCGCAAGATCTCATTGATAGAGGAGATATTGAGATTGAGGGACATTCATCTAGCCAAGAACATGAGGTGTTTAAGGAACCATTCCCAAAACATGACAAAGGAAAAGGCAAAGTCATAGATGATCAAGACAATTACACTAGAGCACCTTACAATTATGATTCCACTATCAATCACATCTCAATGGACAATCATATTTCTACTATTACTATCAAGAACAAAAATCCTGAGAATCCTTCTCAGAGACCCAAGATTGTCCTAAAGGGTGTTGGATCTTCGTTTGAATCTACCTCTGAATGTCATGTTACAACCCGTTGAGGTAAGATCATGTTGCCAGGTGCCTCCACTAAGAATACCAATCCTTTGTCAATTAAGCCTGAGTACGACCTTGTAGAACAGTTAGGGAAGACACCCGCGCTCATCTCCATTCTTGAGCTCTTACGTATATCCCCTGCACATAAAGCCATCCTTGACAAAATCTTGAGAGACACTGCTATTCCTACTGATCTGAACGTGGACCAGTTTCAAGCCATGGTGGGATACCTTTCCATTCCACATTCCCTTACGTTCACAGAAGCCGATGACGCCTCCATAAGTCAGCCACATAATGCACCTTTACACGTTGAAGCTTTCATACATAAACATCGAATAAAGCGAGTCCTGATAGATGGAGGAGCAAGTCTAAATATTTGTACGTTGAGCACCATCAGAGAATTGGGATATTTTGATAAAGCTGTGAATTCTACAAACCAAATCACCATCAAGGCTTATGATGATGAAGAGCGTTCATCCAAGGGCACAGCTACCTTACCGCTAAGAATAGGGCCAGTCACAAAGGATGTGCTTTGTCAAGTCCTAGACCTGGATCTCACATATAACATATTGCTAGGACGTCCTTGGATTCATGAAATGAGGGCAGTCCCATCAACATATCATCAATGCATTAAGTTTCCACATAATGGAGTCGAGGTAACAGTCAATGGTGATCCAAATCCGTTCATATATTGCAATAACTTGAGATCACATACTGAGACTATCATTCCTAGTAATTGTGAGGCTACTCCTTCTTCGGCATACATTGACCCTGAGTCATTAAAACCCTCGACATCCAAACAAGGAGAACTTAGAGGCAAGTTTCAAGACAAAGGCATGGGAGAATACACTTTGAATCAGACAATGTTTTTACGACAAGTCATGAGCTCTCCAAAAGAATATGGGAGGCCACATCCTAACAAGCAAATCTCCATCATGATACTCAAATGGGATCCTACCATCTTTCAAAGGTGGGGTGAACTAGAAGAAGAAAATTTATACAAAATGCTTTATAAAGACATTGAAGAGGACACACATAATCAGATTATTATACCCTGTGAGAACTATGGCAAAGGCTTTAAAATTCTACAAAAATTTGGGTATGATGGAAAAGCCCTCTCGGGTTACGCAACGAAGGTATCATGGAGCCCTTACAACCTGAGCTAACTACAAGAAGGGAACGCTCCAAGGGACTTGGTTTTCTGAATTCCAAGATTCACAATAAAAGAACAAAAGAGGCATGGCGAATCAAAGTGGCCGAAGCTCAACAAGAGGATTATTATTCCACAGATTCTAATGAGTGGGAATGGGGTTCAGACAAATCTTCTAGTGACTATGAGCTCACCGAGACATTCAGAGAGCCAGATGAACCTACAGAGGAGGAGGAATTTTACAAAAAGTTCAGAGTTGGTCAAGAACCAACCCATAAGGATCCCGTATAGTCTTCGTTTCAAGGTCCTAGGTTGAAATCGCATAGGATGAGGACACCTGTCCCAGAAGGTGCTACTAGTGATGACAATTTGGATTCGCTCGCGATCGAAACTGATGAGGAGAGTGCCATCGATGACCTCGACGATTGTCTTGACATACCTGAATATAACCACATCTTCACTCTTCGCCCTGCAAACTCTGAAAACACTAAAGACCTTCCCCTTGTTCACCCCCAACTCATTGACTGGGATCATGAAGGACCAGCACAATTTGATACATTTCAAAATGACGAAGCTATTGTCGACTATCTTGGCATTCGAGATGATCTTCCCCCTGGAGACCATAAGGCAGGATACACCATAGAACTCAACAACATGGCATACTTCGGTGAGGGTGTTGGGCCTTCTAGTCGCAAAAATGTGAAAATAAGAACAAAACAAGGGTCTTATGGCGAAAACCACACTGTGGCGCTATCTGACTCCAAAAAAGTAAAAAGAAAGGACCTATCTGAGGGTGAAAACCTCTCTGAGGCACCTGAAGATGGAAGGCTCGACATTCTCTCAGCATCATATGAGGAAAAATCATCCATGTTGGTAGAGGAGACTATAAAGACAAACATTGGTACAGAAGAGGTTCCACACAACATATTCTTGGCTTAATCATTGACAGAGTCGGAAAGGGGAAAATTCATAAGCTTCCTCAAGGAACGACAAATCAACTTTGCGTGGTCATACGCTGATATGCCTGGATTAGATCCGGATCTGGTAATGCATCATTTAACAGTCAAACCGGGGGCAAAACCAGTAAAACAGAAATTGAGGAAAATGCACCCACAAGTGGCATTACTAGTCAAGGCAGAGCTGGAAAAATTATTGGATGTCTGATTCATACGCCCAATTGACTATCCCAAATGGATTTCCAATTTAGTACCTGTCAGCAAACCATATCGCAGTATCCGAATATGTACAGACTTTAGAGATATCAACAAGGCTTGTCCAAAGGACGATTTCCCATTACCAAACATTGACTTGATCGTGGATCTCACAGCAGGTCATGAGATGTTATCTTTAATGGATGGATTTTCTGGATATAATCAAATCAGGATTGCACCTGAAGATCAACATAAAACATCATTCACTTGTCCATGGGGAACCTTCTGTTGGAATGTCATGCCCTTTGGGCTGAAAAATGCAGTGCTACGTATCAAATAGCGATGACCACTATTTTTCATGATCTCATGCACATAACAGTGGAAGATTATGTTGATGATCTCTTGGGAAAATCAATAGACAGAGATACACACTTGGACATACTTTCAGTCGTCTTTGATCGGCTGGAAAAATAAAAGGTAAGGTTAAACCCTAAGAAATGTGTCTTTGGAGTAACCTCCGGGAAGCTCCTAGGATTCATTATGTCTAAAAGAGGAATCGAAGCCGATCCAGCAAAGGTCAAGGCTATCTTGGACATGCCGCCACCCAAGAATATCAGTCAACTTTGATCCTTACAAGGGAGACTCCAGTCTATACGAAGATTCATAGCACAACTTGCGTATAAGTGTAATCCTTTTCAGCACCTGCTACATAAAAATATCAAGTTCAAATGGGATGAGAACTGTCAACAGGCTTTTCAGACGCTCAAAGACTATCTTTTGAATCCGCCAGTCTTAATGCCACCAATTCCAGAGCAACCGTTGCTACTTTACATATCAGCTACTCCAACAGCACTGGGGGCACTCCTAGCACAACAGGTTGATGACGGCAAGGAAAAGGCAATATACTATATCAGTCGCACATTGGTGGGATATGAGCTAAACTACACACCAATCGAATGTGCATGTCTCGCTGTGGTCTTTGCTTCACAAAAGTTACAACATTATATTCTCACTCACAAGACTAAGTTGATTGCCAGAATTGATCCACTAAAATATCTTCTCAACAAAGCTACGCTTACTGGGCGGCTGGCCAAGTGGGTAATGATCCTGAGTGAATTTGACATCGAATATGTAGACAGAAAAGCTATAAAAGGACAAGCAATTGCAGATCAATTGGTAGATGCTCCCATGATAGATGATGTTCCTCTACAGTCAGAATTTCCAGAAGAGTCCATTCTAACAATATCACCTGCTAAGCCATGGCAATTATATTTTGACGGCTCATATACACAGCATGGGGCAGGAGCGGGTATACTCTTTATAACTCCGCAAGGCGATTCTATACCAAAGTCATACCGCTTATCATTTCCTTGCACCAACAATATAGTGGAATACGAGGCATTAACAACTGGATTAAGAATTGCAGTTCAGTGGAAGATCCAAGAGCTTCGTGTTTTTGGGGATTCTCAACTGGTCATCTGGCAAGCAATTGATGATTATCAAACAAAAGACGAAAAACTAATGCCTTACAAACAACTGGTAGATGATCTAAAACAGCACTTCACAAAGATAGAGTTTGAGCAGATACCAAGAGAACAGAATCATGCTGGAGATGCCATGGCTACAATTGCTTCGCTCATTGATCTACCGCAAAATGAGACCTGCTATGAGTTCCTGCAACTTGCTGATTCCTTCATATGAGATCACTCCTATGGAAATGATATGTGTTGTTGGTCCTGAATCCCAGTTATATGGTTCCATATTCACATACCTTCGCGACAATATCTTACCTCCCGATCTATCGAACAATCAACGCCGTACTTTCATTTGCCAATCCTCTCGATACATCATTTTAGCTGATATCCTATACCGACGAGGTCTAGATGGCACCCTTCTTAGATGTTTAGAGAGTGACGAAGCTCAGATTGCGTTACGAGAAGTGCATGAAGGGATATGCGGTCTGCATACTAGTGGTCCTACCTTGGCCAAGAAACTCATCAGGACTAGATACTACTGGCCTACTATGGAAAAAGACTCGTATTAGTTTGTCAAGAAGTGTAAGCAGTGTCAAATTCATGGAGACCTCATACATGCACCAGCACAAGAACTACAACCACTTGCATCTCCTTGGCCCTTTTGTCAGTGGGGACTCGATCTCATAGGCAAGATTCACCCTCCTTCTTCCAATGGTCATAAATTTATTATCACAGCCACAGAGTATTTCACAAAGTGGATTGAAGCCGTGCCTCTCACACAAGTTACTGGGAAACAAATTGCTACCTTCATCCTGAACTACATTATTTGCCGATATGGGATTCCTACTTCCATTATTACTGATAACGGGCGTCCCTTCAAAAATCAGGATGTTCGTGAACTCTGTAACCGCTTCCATATCTCTCATCATTTGTCCACACCATATTACCCCCAAGGTAATGGCCAAGCTGAGGGGTCTAACAAAACAATTCTTAAAATCCTTAAAAAGACAGTCGACGATGCTGGCCGTAACTGGCATATCCAACTCAATCCTGCACTTTGGGCCTACCGCACAAGTGTCCGCACACCTACAGGAGCTACACCCTATTCACTTGTCTACGACGCTGAAGCCATCTTGCCTATTGAGGTCGAGTTACCTTCTCTACGGGTCTCCTTGAGAAACATAATCAACGATGAAGACTACAGGGTCTCTCGCTTACAAGAACTAGAACTGCTGGAGGAACGAAGACACACTACTTTTAATCATCTCAAGGCTTACCAACAAAGAATGAGTCACAGTTACAATCATAAAGTCAAGCCTCGCACATTTGAAGTAAGTGACTTAGTCCTCAGAGAGAACCCCAAGAATCAGCAAGACAGAGATAAGAAGGGCAAGTTCGAACCAAACTGGCTTGGTCCTTACATCATCATAGCGGTATATGGATCTGGGGCATATCAGCTCTCAACTATAGAAGGTGAACCCTTGGAGGATCCTATCAACAACATGCACCTTCGCAAGTTCTACACATAGCTCTTCAGAATATCCTAATTCAAAAATACAAAAAAATCAAAAAAATTCAAAAATACAAAAAAATAAAAAAAATTCAAAAATACAAAAAAATTATAAAACAAAAAAATCGTCACTTGGTGAAAACCTGGCAAACAGGCGCCTTGTGACACAAAAACATTGAAAAATCGAAAAAAGTAAAGAGAAATAATTTCGTCCAACGGTGAAAACCACTTCGGTGGCGCCCTGAGCAAGTACCATGGTGAAAACTGGGTCACCAACGCCATGTGTAGAGACATTGCTCCTCCCTCCTTCAGGATTCTCTTTCATCCTTTCACTTTGCACACACTCACAACCTATTCATCCATAATAAACTTACCCATTCCCATCATGGCTTGTTATTGATCTACCCAAGATTGGTTAGCTGTTCATAATAAACCTCCCTTTTCACATCCCTTTCCATCCATAATAAATCAGACCCTATCTGTGGCTAAGGCAAATCCTACGTCTAGTGATGGGTGTGGAACTGAGAACATCACATGTTTCGAGGAGTACAGTTTCTTCCAGCTTCCTTCAGTCTGTCCACGCACAATCCGCAATAAAGCAGCATTTGCATCACAGATCCGCAATAAAGCTTCGTCTTCTCTGCAATAAAGTATCAGTTTCATGGATTCAGTCAGTTTCAGATGAGACACAGCAGCAGCAATGAGCTTCAACAAAATCAAATCTTTCAACAGACTCAGACAACATTATGGTTCAATGCTATCTATCCTTTTTGTGAAAGTGAACATTGTGACCACAATCAAACATGACTTATACAAGTGACAAGAGACACTAAACTTGAGGACTACAGTGGATGTTGGTGTCGAGTCTTGGTTTTCTTTTGATTTTATCTTTTGGTGACATGTCTTTTAGCTTTTCCAGGATGTCTTTGACTAGAGATTCTATCTCCAGGATGTCTTTGACTAGAAAGGCGAGGATGGGGTATCGTCACCTATTTGCATTTGCTGTCTGTGGATTGTCTCCTAGTAATGCTATGACTTGTCCAAGGATATGAGGACACTGTGTGTCTAGTGTGAACTGGGGCATTCCTTGTTTGTGATTGTCTTATCTCCATGCAAACAGGTACAATGACTTTCTGAGCCGAACAAATGCCTCGATTGTCATAACCTATTCTACCATAATAAAGCTCAATGATGATAATGCACAAGAAGCTCTTTCACTTTCATATCTTCTATCTTCCATCCCCCTTTCTTGATTGACTTCCATCGTCCTTCTCGAGTCCGCGTAGCCCGCTATCACATGACTGAGTATAATGACACACCAAAAACATTTGCATTTCATATAGTTACACCTACATCACCGCATATAAGCATTTCATACATACATATAGATATCACAATTGCATCATATCCTGCATACAACACATGTTAGCACATCTCACATTTTCATTATGTAAATAATCATTTGCATTATCATATTCATTTGCATTACATACATTCACATTTGCATCATGCATCACATATACAACATAAAAGAACAAAAATATATTGCATTGCATCATATAAGCATCCATATCATAAGAATCACATAAAACATACATCATAAGAACATCTCATCACATAAGGTACACATGCATATAGCTGCCGCAAAGATGAATCATCTCTCATATATAATCAAAAGTGTCATGATACAATGATGTCAAAAGAATCATATGGCTACAATCACCCGCAGGTGTCTACAATACAAAAATGGTACATATACTGATACAAGGGGAGCCCTCTATGGCTATGATGAACTCCCTCCCTCGGAGCCGCCTGGCCTCGACGGACGCTGAGCTATAGAAGGACCTGCTCCGGGATCACCCTGCCTGTCTGGTGGTGGTGGAGGACCCATGACCCCACCACTAGATGCTTGCCTCCTACGACTCCCTCCCGTAGCCGTCGCTATATGCGATGGTCTATGGAAGCTCCTCGCCCGCTGATCCACTGGCACTGCACCATAGTAGAGGTCCCTCCAATACCCAATCTCCTCCCCGGCTCGCAGCACATATGCGTAGCCTGCCCCTGCGTCCTCTGCCGCCTACCTTCCTGCCCTCAGAGCTGTCTCAGCCTCAGTTTATCGCTGGATGGCTTGGTCCCTCTCTCGCTCTGTATCTCGGAGCCTGATCCTGAGGTGATCCCTCTCCCGCTCCAACTCTTGGATCTCGTCTGCCTGGCCTTGGCAGATCTCTCTCAGCTCTAGCAGCTCATCCTCCTCAGGATCTCCACCCTCAACCTCTGCCTATGGCTCCTCCTCTGCAGGTGCCCGCACCTGTGCCTCCCCCTGTACCTGTCTAGGTGCCTGAACTGGTGCCTGTCTCTGTACATGCTGGGGAACCTGCACCTGTCTCTGTACATGCTGGAGAACCTACACCTGTCTCTGTACCTGTGCCTATACTGGCACCTGTCTCTGCACCTGTCCCTGCCTCTATCCCTGTGCTGCTGGTACCTATAGGGGCAATCCACTGCGACCTCTCACCACCACCTGGGCTGGTCCCTCCTGTCCTCCCTCCCTCCGAGGTGCCACCCGCCTCTCCCCCACTACTCCCCTCCGCCTCCGTCGGCCCCTACCTCCATCCCCTCCACTATCATCATCATCATCCCCTCCAACCTCTCCCTCCAGCAGCTCTCCAGGATCTATCAACCTCGAAAACGGATGCTCTACCCAATACGCAACATACTCTGCGTCCATCCCTGCATCCTCCACCTCTGGCCACATATCCCAAGGTAGTGGCATCATCTCTGTCATCTGTGTCACGACCTGATCATACGATAACAGTGGTCTGAACTGAGCCTGATCCCTGATTGTGCGGGCATACATGCCCGAGCCTCGTGGCATCCTCTGGATCCTGCCGAACTGTCTCCCAACCCTATCAACCAGCTGCCTCTCCAGTATGTAGGGCGTATGCCCAATCAGATACCTGCTCCTGAATGTATAGGGCAGCTCCACGACATTGTCCTCCCACTCCTCGCACCCCAGGTATGGCCTCCAGATGACCATGTCAATGTCATCTATAACCCGCCTCCAGTGCTCCAGCCGGCCAATCCGAGGCTGTGACGTAATCATATCATACAAATGTACAAAACTCCGTCCATGTCCTCTGCCCCTGAAGTGGATAGGCCGTGTGATAGGAAGGTGCTTATATGCCCAAACCTGCAACAATGTAACTCCGCAGCCCAGTCCTACTGATCCGTGATAGACAAACTGATGCAGCTCATAGTATAAATGCGCCAAGACACATGGCCCCCACACATATCTGGTGTGCTCAGTCACCAGTATCTCCTGTGCTCCTCCCCAGCCCACTGCCAACCCCCGTGTAGCCTTGTCAGGACATAAGAAACCACTGATGGCTCCTCCAATAACAGCTGGTAACGCTAACCCTGTCGCGGTCATGGTATCCCATGCCACGTGACCTGCTCTCATCTCCAACCCGGGATCCTGGAATACCCGTCTCAGCGCCTCCCTGTCTCCATCTCGATCATATGGAATCAGCTCTCCATCGATCGATATGTGCAGTATCCTATAGACATCCTCGAGTGTCACTGTCATCTCCCCCATAGGTAAGTGAAACGTGCAAGTCTCGGAGTGCCATCTCTCTACCAGTGCAGTCAGCAAACCCATGTTTGCCCGAAACTCAGGCACATATAGCACATGTCTGAGACCCATCTCCTCAATAGCAATCCTGTCCTAAATCGACAACTCTGGTCGTAATCTCTGTGTCGACGAGAATCTCTCCCGTGACTCCAGCATAGGCAGATACTCCTGCAGTCAACCAATCAATCATATCAGTTATCGTGGCATTCACTGTTTATCACATAATGCTACCTGCTATCTAAATGCATTTGGTTATCTATCCTAGTGACACTCACTGTTCATCACAAAGTGTTGCTATCTATCCTAGTTGTGCTCCCTGTTCATCACAAAGTACTACGTGTGTGACATTCCCTTTTCATCACAAAGTGTTACTCACATTCGCACTCCCTGTTAATCACAAAGTGTTGTCTATC
The DNA here is from genome assembly GCF_030272615.1 of Cryptomeria japonica. Lineage (NCBI taxonomy): Eukaryota > Viridiplantae > Streptophyta > Pinopsida > Cupressales > Cupressaceae > Cryptomeria > Cryptomeria japonica. Next base: position 235,068,948 of record NC_081413.1, on the reverse strand, counting down.
TTGGTGCTCCCTGTTCATCATAAAGTGCCTTGATCTATCCTAGTCTTCCTAGAGGACCTGCTGGCATGTATCCTCTCAGCAGCTTATCCAATCGACAGCGTATGTTCATCACAGAACTGCCGATTTGACCTAAAAGACCAAAACCATGCATTTTGACACACAAACGCGCTTTAAACTCATACACGCACTTATAGACTGCACAAACGCGCTTCTGCAACACAGACGCGCTTTCTAAACACATACGTGCCTAAATCCTTCATAAACGCGGCCAGGGAACATGGACGCCCCTAAAGGGCACAAACGCGTCTGGAATTTGCAAACGCGCCCGCATTCATCACAAACGCGGTCTTAGGCATAGACGTGCCTGGACCCGACACAGACGCGCCTGTTGGACATAGACGCGCCTGGCACTGACACAGACGCGGTTCTACGTTTTTACATTTTTTCACTACACTATTCCTAGCGCATTTATTGCTACCTATTGAGCATTAATGACAAAAATTGAAATGCGTGAAAGCACAAGGAGGTTTTTGGGTACTTACCGGCTCTCCTGCATCTGCTGGTCGCTGGAATCGGCAAACGCGGTCAAATCTATGAACCAAAGCCATCACTGCTGACTGCTGCTGCTCTATTTTCGCTCTGCACTGTGATCTTGTAAGGGTGTGGATAATAATAGGATGTCTTTTTCCCGTGGTCTATCTTATAGCCTACCCTAGCCGTCGCATTCATTTCCCGAGTCAGTCTTCATTATCCCGTGACTCTGTCACTTTATCCGGTCAATCCATTCTATCTTGTCTTTCTTATCGAGAGATTGTCTGCAATCTTTTCAGACATTTTCATCCAATCTCTCGAGGGGGCATATCATTCCCATTCTGGGGCAACTCTGTATCAGTTCATCTTATCTTCTTTGAAACAACGCGACAAGCCGCATTGTCTCAAAGAGGGGCAAAATGTAGACACCTAAAATTGTCATGTCTAATTAAATAAATATTTTATTTATTTAATTATCTAAGCCTAATTCTTCTATTAATTAAATAAATTTTTATTTATTTAATTAATTCATTTATCCTCTTCTAGCCTTATTTCTCATTTAAATAAATACATTTATTTATTTAAATTATCCCTTTCCTAAATTAAATAAATATTTTATTTATTTAATTGTCCTACTTCTTCTATTAATTAAATAAATCTTTATTTATTTAATTAATTCATTATCTTTTTCTACACATGACACATGTCATTCATCTCTTAATTCATACACTACCTACCTCTTTCATTATTTTAGTATTTCTTCTACCTACCCTCTAATCTTAGCCGACCTCCTTTTTACACCTCTCAATCTTAACCCTCCATTTCATATTGTGTCTTCTATTTAAGAAGATGCTTTCTTCATTGTCAAACGCTAATGATCCTAATCATTCTATGCATTCTAATCACTCAAGCTAACTACTTGATCAATTGACTACACTACGATCCTACTTGCAACCACATTCCGTTCTTTGTTGAGCTCTTGTGCATACAAAAATCTGAGAGCAAATATATATCAAGCAAGATCAATGGAGATAGGAAGAATGGAGATCAAAACCCTATTGGACATGTGATGGTATAATCTTTGTGATTTCATTTGATTTGCATTGTCTTAGGTAATCTTCATATGTTATGGTGGATCTTTGTTCATTGTTAGGCTAGGGTTTGGTGGTTGAATCCATTTAGTCTTTCAATATTGTTGTTATTGTTATCCATTTTCACCATAAACAGTTATATATACATATATTTATATAGATATATGTATATATGTTTGTATACATGCATGTATCTCTTCTTTTCCTCTCTCTCTCATCTTACGTCCCCCATCATTGTCTTTGTCTATTCTGAGCTCTAATTATCTTCCTTGAGTTCTATCTCATCTCTCCCCCTCACACTTATCTCTTTTTCCATTCTCTCACCCTTTTCTCCTTCTTGTTCTCTCTCTACCTCATGTCTCTCACCCTCTCCTCCTCCTACTCTCTCTCTCTCTCTCTCTCTCTCTCACACACACACACACACACACATTATCCTATCCTATTCTCACCCTCTCCCCCTTCTCTCTCTTTCTTTCCCTCCCTCTCCCTCTCCCCCCTCTCCCTCCCCCTTTCATTATCTCTCTCTCTCTCTCTCTCTCTCTCTCTCTCTCTCTCTATCCTATTCTGCCCATCTCCGCCCTCCCTCTCCCTCTCCCTCTCTCCCAATTTATCCTCTCTCTCTCTCTCCCCCTCTCTCTCCCTCCCCCTCTCCTTATCCTATTCTCTCCCTCTCTCTCTCTCTCTCTCTCTCTCTCTCTCTCCCTCTCTCTCTCTCCTTTTCCCAATCTCCCTCTCTTGATATCCCCTATTTTCTCTCTTACCCCCCTTCTCTCTCTCTCTCTCCTTTTCCCAATCTCCCTCTCTCCCCCTCTCTCCCCCTCATTTTTCCTAATCTCCCTCTCTCTCCCACTCCCCCTCTCCTTTTCCCAAACTCCCTTTCTTCCTCTTGTTCTATCCCACTCCTTTTCCCAATCACCCTCTCTTCCTATCCCCTATTCTCTCTCTCTCTCTCTCTCTCTCTCTCTCTCTCTCTCTCTCTCTCTCTCTCTCCCCTTTTACCAATCTCCCTCCCTCTCTCCATCCACCCTCTCCTTCTCCCTCTCCCCCTCTCCTTTTCCTAATCTCCCTCTCTCTCCCTCCCTCTCTCCCTCTCCCTCTCTCCTTTTCCCAATCTCTCTCTCTCCCCCTCTCCCCCCTCCTTTCCCCAATCTCCCCCTCCTTTCCCCAATCTCCCTCTCTCTCTCTCTCTCTCTCTCTCTCTCCCTCTCTCCCAAATTCTCCTCTATCTCTCCTTATCCTATTCTCTCTCTCTCTCTCTCTCTCTCTCTCTCTCTCCTTTTCCCAATCTCCCTCTCTCTCCTTTTCCCAATCTCCCTCTCTCTCCCCCTCCCCCTCTCCTTTTCCCAATCTCCCTCTCTTTATCCTATTCTCCCCATCTCTGCCATCCTTCTCCCTCTCCCTCTCTCCCAATTTCTCCTCTATCTCTCCCCCTATCTCTCCCTCCCCCTCTCCTTATCCTATCCTTATCCTACTCTCTCTCTCTCTCTCTCTCTCTCTCTCTCTCTCTCTCTCTCTCTCTCCTTTTCCCAATCTCCCTCTCCCCTTCTCCTTTCCCCAATCTCCCTCTCTTTATCCTATTCTCCCCATCTCCACCATCCCTCTCCCTCTCCCTCTCTCCCAATTTATCCTCTATCTCTCTCGCTCCCCCCCCTCTCTCTCTCTCTCCTTTTCCCAATCTCCCTCTCTTCATATCCCCTCTCTCTCTCTCTCTCTCTCTCTCCTTTTCCATATCTCCCTCTCTTTGTGTCCTCACATCAACCATAATGGGAAAGGAAATGAAAAAACCTTGTTTAATAAGAAAAACAAGCAAGTCATTAAGGATAAGTAGAACCACATTACACTATGCCTTACAAAGGCGAGAGAAAATCAAGGATCCTAACAATAATTCTCTTTGGAAATTCTTGGGTAGACTCCCACATAAGGACAAGGTTGTTATTAATGCACTAAGAAGGTTAATTGAGAAATATTGGCATGACAACACAAGGGTTTCACCCAACCAAAGAGATCTTGTTAGAAGATGAATTGGAATTAGTAATTGTGAGCCACATCCAAAACACTATTTAGATACAACTCAAAAACAATTTTATGAAAGGTTTCTTCAAAGCTTTCCTCAAATTAAAATTAGTCAAAGACTTTTTGAGATGACAAAACCATTTTATGTTAAGACTAATCATGCACATACTACATGTTGTTTTAGGGACCACGTTGAATTTTCCATGCATTATGATATTTATCGCTATATCTGTTGTAGTTTGCACACTAATGATGTTTTGCAGGAATGTGGTCTACAAGCACCTCCTAAGTCACTGATAGAATTTATTTCAAGTGTACTATGTAGATGAGATGACTGGTGCATTTACTATAAGATGATGTGTTTGAGACATTTTTTTCCTACATGTGGTGGTTTGCAACAGTTGCATAGATGCCTACATCTGGATAGCACACATGAAATTGGTAAGGAACTAGTTTCTATTGGAAAATATAAGTTAGTCACATATGGTGTTAAATATGGAAAACAATTAAAGAGGTGCGAGTTAGTGAAAAGGGATATATGCGTAGCTGATTTTATGAAGATGTTTCAAGAGAAACTAGTATATGAGTACATAGGTCACACACATAGAGCTAGGTGGTTAGATGAGCAATTCAAGTCATGTAAGGACACTTTCCCTCTCGACACTATTGTCTTTGTCATTGATTTTTCTGATAATTATACACTAAAGATGCATAATGAAGTACAATCTATGTATTACCACTCTACACAAGTTACAATTTTTGTACACATAGCATTCATGCATGCACATGATAGCACCGAGGAGTACAAAAAGGTTATAAGAGAATATCACTTCTATATTAGCGATGATCGTACTGATTCCTCAGAGTTTGTGCAAGGATGATTTACAATCTTCTATGATAGTTTAAGGGAAAGAGATATAAGATACAACCAACACTTAATATGGTTGGACAATTGCACCGCACAATTCAAGAATGCAAGGATTTTCTACTAGTTGACTAGGATGCATGTGACAAGTGGTGTGCAACATTTTTGGAATTTCATTGAGGTAGGGCATGGAAAGGGAGAGCATGATGGTGTGGGAGCATGTGTGAAAAGAGCTCTTACCAAAGAGGAATTGAAGTATGAAGGTGGTGCAATGTTAATAAATGCAAAAACAATTGTGCAATGGTGTAGCTCTACGATGGGACCAGGTAATGCAGGCAAGTCTATGGTTTCTAGATATTTTTGGTTAATAAGTGAATCTAACATTGAAAATTATCTAGATTGTTGTACACTTACTGGATCAAGTGACATGCATTCATTTAGAAGTTCAAATGCAACATCACTAGTTATTTATACTAGACATATTGCATGCTTTTTCTCTTCATGTATGAATTTTTTGTGGGATGAATGTGAATCAAACGAGTGGGTTGACCAATGGTCTTGTAGACCTTTGCAAACCCTAGATACATATCAACTTCCTAGAGCACTACAAATGAACCAGATTGAAGCATCAGTGGATTTTGACCATGTATTAGACATAGTTGAACCAGGTAAAGGATTGCAATTTGCTACAATTTTAAGCTTAATTTATTAGTAATAACTTATGCTGATTTTGGTATTAACTTATATCCTTCTATTAAATGCAGGTCATGTATATGCAGTTATTGTGGATGAGAACAATGAAGAAGGAACATATTAATTTTTGTGTCATTGTATTGAGGCCAAAAAGAAATTGACTTCTATAGTGGTTGATGGAGAGGGTATTGAGTATCCAATAGGATCCATTGTTGTGACAGGGACATGGCTTAGGAGGTAGCATTGTTGTGTCAAGTTGTATTGAGATCTTTTAAACTCATTTATTTAGCAGTCATTGTATTGATTTTGGCATTATCCTTCTATAAAATGCAGGTACCCTATCAAAAATTCTAATGCCTGGTTGTTTGAGGACTTTGAGACACATAGACATATTCTTCATTACTCAAACCTTCTTATTGCAACAAATATTCATTTGATTAAATATTGTGGTAGACCTCTTAACAAGGATTTGTGGAAAGTTCGTGAATCAGACCATGAGGAAATACTTGAGACACTAAGGTTTAGCGCTGATCCAGAATGTTCACTTGATTACTTTTGGGCCATTTAGAAGAATAATTCTACAATATGGTAGAATAATTTTAACAATTTCATATATATCTTTTGCAAAACGTTATAACTTCACTTTTTTGGATGTTCTCTACCTGCATATGAGTTGTAATGTGCATATGTAGATGCCAAATTTTGTATATAAAAACATCAATGAGTTGTAATGTTCATATCTAGATGCTAAATTTTGTATGAAAATACAACAATGAGTTGTAATGTGCATATTTAGATGCTAAGTTTTGTATAAAAAAACAACAACAAGTTATAATTTGCATATTTAGATGCAAAATTTTGTAAATATAAATAGTAATGAGCTTGATCGTTTATATAAGATGCCAAATTTTATATATGAAAGTGTCCATGGGGCTGATTTGCAAATTTTGAGAGCCCAAATTTGTACCATTTGATTATAAATACATTTTTAATAAAATTGTACAATTTGATTATAAATAACTAAGTCTAATTCTGACATATGTTAAATGACTTGTAAATGGGTATCTGAAAATGTAAATTTTTTTCCAAATGTTTTGGGAAAGTTTTGAGTTATTATTGAATTACCCGATTTGAAGGGCTAGTAGGAATAGTCGGAATCCGAGATAGGATTTTTTAGGCAACGACAACATGACCCCATAGGTTCAAACAGATCATCCATAAGTACCATAGTCTTCGAGTTACGCTACGTCAAAGTTTGACCCTTTTTTCCACTTTGAGTGCTCAAGGGAAAACGTCGCTACGAGGTGGCTCGTAACGATCAAACATCTTGGGGAGAAAGACAAGGGCACACCTAGCATAAACTTGACTAGCTGAATGCAATCACATTGATGGTTCGTTCCCATGACAAGCAGAACGAAAGATGCACTATTTTGCCACCTCTCACTGACGGCTTTTGATGGTTTTTGATGCGACAGAAAAAATATCACCACAAGATAACAGAATTGAGTTGCTTTCAACCAAGATAGAATTTTTTAGGCAGAGACAACACAACCCCATAGGTTCAAACAGATCATCCATAAGTGCCACGGTCTCCGAGTTACTGGACGTCAAAGTTTGACCATTTTTTCCACTTTGAGCATTTAAGGGAAAATGTTGCTATGAGATGGCTCGTAACGATCGAATGTCTTGGGGAGTGAGACAAGGGAACACCTAGCATAAACCTGACCACCTAGATGTGTTCGCGTTGACAGTTCATTCTCATGACAAGAAGAACGAAAGATGCACTATTTTGCTACCTCTCACTAATGGTTTTTGATGCGACAAAAAAAATCTCACCATAAGGAAATGGAATCGAGTTGCCCGAAATCGAGATAGGATTTTTTAGGCATTGACAACACAACCCCATAGGTTCAAATGGATTGTCCATAACTACCATGGTATCCGAGTTACAGGACGCCAAAGTTTGACCTTTTTTTCCACTTTGAGCACTCAAGGAAAAGCATAGCTACGAGGTGGCTCATAACGATTAGATGTCTTGGGGAGAGAGACAAGGGAACACCTAGCATAAAACAAACCACCTAGATGCACTTGCACTGACAGTTCATTCCCATGCCAAGTAGAATGAATGATACACTATTTTGCCACCTCTCACTGACGGTTTTTGACGATTTTTCATGCGACAGAAAAAACCTCACCACAAGAAAATGGAATCGAGTTGACCAAAACCAAGATAGGATTTTTTAGGCAGCAACAAAATGACCCCATAGGTTCAAATAGATCATCCATAAGTGCCACAGTCTCTGACTTACGGGATGTCAAAGTTTGACTATTTTTTCCACTTTGAGCGCTCAAGGGAAAATGTCACTACGAGGTGGCTCATAATGATCGGACATCTTGGGGAGCAAGAAAAGGGAACACCTATAATAAAACCAACCACCTAAATATGCTCACGCTGAAGGTTCATTCGCACGACAAGCAGAACGAAAGATGCACTATTTTTCCACCTCTCACTAACAGTTTTTGATAGTTTTTGATGTGACAGAAAAAATATCACCAGAAGAAAAGGGAATCAAGTTGCTCAAAAAAGAGATAGTATCTTTTAGGTAGAAACAACACAAACCCATAGGTTCAAACGGATCATCCATAAGTGCTATGGTCTCCGAGTTACGCTACGTCAAAGTTTGATCGTTTTTTCCACTTTGAGCGCTCAAGGGAAAGCGTTGCTACGAGGTGGCTCATAATGATCGGATGCCTTGGTGAGTGATACAAGGGAATACCTAGCATAAAACCAACCACCTAGATGTACTCGCACTGATGTTTCATCCCCATGACAAGAAGAATGAAAGATGCAGTATTTTGCCACCTCTCATTGACGTTTTTTAACAGTTTTTGATGCGACAAAAAGAATCTCACTAAAAAGAAAACAAAATCAAGCTGCCCGAAACCGAGAGAGGATTTTTTAGGCCATGAAAACATGACCCCATAGGTTCAAATAGATTGTCCATAAGTTCCATGGTCTCCATGTTATGCTACATCAAAGTTTGACCATTTTTTCCACTTTGAGCACTCAAGGGAAAACATCGCTACGAGGTGGCTCATAAGGATCAGACAGCTTGGGGAGAAAGACAAGGGAACACCTAGTGTAAACCTGACCACTTGGATGTGCTCATGCTAACAGTTCATTCCCACGACAAGCAGAACGAAAGATGCACTATTTTGCCACCTCTCACTAACGGTTTTGACGATTTTTGATGTGACAGAAAAAATCTCACAACAAGAAAACAGAATTGAGTTGCCCAAAACTAAGATAGGATTTTTTAGGCAGAAACAACACAACCCCAGAGATTCAAATGGATCATCCATAAGTGCCACGGTCTTCGAGTTACAAGAAGTCAAAGTTTGACCATTTTTTCCACTTTGAGCGCTCAAGGGGAAAACATCGCTATGAGATGGCTCATAACAATCAAATGTCTTGGGGAGTGAGACAAGGGCATACCTACCATAAATCCAACCACTTGGATGTGCTCATGCTGATAGTTCATTCCCATGACAAGCATAATGAAAGATGCACTATTTTGCTACCTCTCACTGATGGTTTTTGATGTGACAGAAAAAATCTCACCACGAAAAAATGAAATTGAGTTGACCAAAACTGAGATAGAATTTTTTAGGCAGCAACAATATGACCCCATAGATTCAAACAGATTGTCCATAACTGCCACAGTATCCGAGTTACAGGACGTCAAAGTTTGACCATTTTTTCCACTTTGAGAGCTCAAGGGAAAACGTAGCTACGAGGTGGCTCGTAATGATTGGATGTCTTGGGGAGAAAGACAAGGGCACACCTAGCATAAAACCAACCACTTGGATGTGCTCACACTAACGGTTCGTTCCCATGACAAGTAGAATGAAAGATGCACTATTTTGCCACCTCTCACTGACAGTTTTTTATGGTTTTTGATGCGAGAGAAAAAATCTCACCATAAGAAAATGAAATCGAGTTGACTTAAACTGAGATAGGATTTTTTAGGTGGAGACAACATGACCCCATATGTTCAAATGGATTGTCAATAAGTGCCACGGTCTCCGAGTTACGAGACGTCAAAGTTTGACTATTTTTTCCACTTTGAGCACTCAAGAGAAAACGTCGCTACGAGGTGGTTCGTAATGATTGGACATCTTGGGGAGAAAGACAAGGGAACACCTAGTGTAAAAATGACCTCCTGGATGTGCTCACACTGACGGTTTGTTCCCATGACAAGCAAAACAAAAGATGCACTATTTTGCCACCTCACTAAGGATTTTTTATAGTTTTTGATGTGATAGAAAAAATCTCACCACAAGAAAAAGTTATCAAGTTTCCCAAAACCAAGATAGGATTTTTTAGGAAAAAACAATACAACCACATATGTTCAAACAGATCATCCATAAGTGCCACATTCTTCAAGTTATGCTATGTCAAAGTTTGACCGTTTTTCCACTTTGAGCGCTCAAGGGAAAACATCTCTACGAGGTGGCTCGTAACGATCAAAAACCTTGGGGAGCAATACAAGGGCACACCTAGCATAAAATTGACCACCTAGATGCACTTGCACTGACGTTTTGTTCCCATGACAAGCAAAATGAAAGATGCACTATTTTGCCACCTCTCAGTGATGGTTTTTGACAGTTTTTGATGCGACAAAAAAAAATCTCACCACAAGAAAATGGAATCGAGTTGCCCAAAACTGAGAGAGGATTTTTCAAGTAGTGACAACACAACCCCATAGGCTCACATAGATCATCCATAAGTGCCACAGTCTCCATGTTACGGGACGTCAAAGTTTGGTTATTTTTTCCACTTTGAGCACTCAAGGGAAAACGTCGCTACAAGGTGTGTCGTAATGATTAGATGTCTTGGGGAGAAAGACAAGGGCACACCTAGTGTAAACCTAGCCACCCAGATGTGCTCGCACTGACTATTCATTCCCAGGACAAGCAGAATGAAAGATGCACTATTTTGCCACCTCTCACTGACAGTTTTTGACAGTTTTTGATGCGACAGAAAAAATCTCACCACAAGAAAAAGGAATCGAGTTGCCCGAAACCGAGATAGGATTTTTTAGGCAGTGAAAACACGACCCCATTGGTTCACATAGGTCATCCATAAGTGCTTAAACTCTTATTTTATAGGTGATTTGGACGAATAGGTGTGTCTCTTACCCTAAGGCCGACTTGTTATGGAATAAAATTTAAATGAAAACCTTACCTAAGCTGACTCATCCTTAGATAAATTTTAAATTTGTTTTGTGTGCTCAAATCTTGTCTTAATTGGTTCTTGAAATGATTAACTTCACTTCATAAGAATGAGTTTATTAAATAATAACTTCACTCCAATCTCTTCATGCATGAAGGACACAAAGAAAATTCACTCAATCAAAATACACAATATCAACATTACCAGTATCGGTACTTGGGTATACACAATATGAGCAATAGATAGTTTAAAAGTATACGCCATATGATTACACGAATGATATGTCCCACCATCCTTGTCTGTGTTAATGTCTACACCAGAACATACACCCTGGCAGGTGGGGCACATATGCTGAATGGGCTAGCTCGTGCAAAATGATGCATGAGGTGCTACTGATGAAGGAGGTGCCACTAAGGAAGGAGGTGTTGTTGATGAACGAGGTGTCTCTGATGAAGGAGGTGCTATAGGTGCTGGTACATCCTCTGCTCTGACCAGGTGTGTGCCATGCTGAACAATGACATCAGTCAATGATGTAGCTGCCTAAAGAGTTTATAATTCCATATACTCCTTAAAGGATATAGGGACAATGAAATGAACCATGGGTTTATGAGATGTATGCCTCCTATGTTGTGGGTCTACCACCTTATGGGCCCTAGGTCCATCCTACGTAGAGCCTCTCCCTCTACCCTGAAATTGTCGGATGTCAAAGTAATTCATCTTCTCGCCGAGGATAAACTCACATTACAACTTTCTCAACAAATATAGAGGCACCTCCCAATTATTCCAAGGTGGTTGGTCAAAGACCATATACCACCTATCCCAAAAAGCTTCTTTCAACCTAGTATGAACACACCAATGTGTAGGAAATCGAGTCATATTTAGTTCTAGGTTGTTACTGGTAACATGATCAGTGAAAAGAGCACATATGTCAGCTCTACCTATGCCCCTTCTCTTCACTTGATCATATGACAACCCATCCGCATAAAATGTTTGACATCAATCCCTCCATGAACCCCATTTCATAACCTCCCTAGATACCTCATTTGCACTATTAGTGATTGTTTCTAGTGTTCTGGCAAGGGTTGAGTGGTGCTCAAGCCTAGAGGTCCTCAATCTATTCACCAATATATAAATTTGGGCACTATTTTGTGTAAAGCGATTGATGAGATCCTCTTGTGTGGCATCTACATGATCTAATGAAGGATGTGGAGGGTTTTAGGGTGGTGGTGGTTGTTGAGGAGCAGCATTTTCAGGATTTTGAGGGTTTTCTTGTTGCTCTTGTGCAATGTTAACAGGGTTTTCTTGTGTTGCTTGTGCAAGAGGAGGTCTTTGTTGTCTATTTCATTTTTGGGGATTGCTTGAAGAATCTGACATCAAATTAATAAAAAAAAAACTTAAATCAATTAAAAAACCCTAATTTAATTAAAATGCAAAGAAAAATAATCAAACAAATCAAATCTTACCTTTTTCGACGGGGTGCCATTGTTGAAAATTGCTCTCGATGTTGGGAAAATAAAAAATAGTTGCAAGCAAACCCATGTGGGTTCTATGCTTTTTTGGCTTCTCTTTGCTGTTGTTCCATAGGTTTTGCCATTGAAAATGGCCAAAACCGGTGGCCTACAAAGAAGAAATATGTTGCTCAAAACCCGTACGGGTTTGGAGAAACTTTAAATTTTTTATTTTAAAAAAATGTTCCTCAAAAATCGTATGAACTTTTGGTTTTTTATATTGTTTTTTCTCTAGGCTTGGTGTTACCAAGCCTAGCACATTTTTAAAATTTTAGAACCCGCACAGGTTATGAATTTTTTATTTTTTTTTGGCATGTGGCCACTTTTCTGTTCACCATCTTGGTGCACTTACCCTGACCATTCTTAATATCACCTGATACATTTTTGGTACAAATCATACCATAATATGAAGACACCGGACTGTTTAGTGTAATAGTTACAAATAGCAACATTCCATCTCTAGACTAAACTAAGTAATATCAAAGCTTCAAAAACACAAACTACCATAAATATTTTCCATCAAAAACACCATTAAATAGTTTCAATGTGTTCATAGACAATCTATACACCCTATATTATTATAGAATCACTTTATTCTTTCACACAATCTTATTGTCAATGCACAAGCCAATATGATTTCAACATAGCAACACTTGAATACTACAAAACAAAAATTGACAATCATCAAAATTTGAACACACAATTTTTTGCAATACACCTTCTGCATTTCAGACAAAGACACTATATTAAAATAATGTATCGGTTTACCAAAATATCTATATAGTATTTAAAATAATATTTTTCTCCATCATAGTGATTACCCACATACTCCATACAACAACATGCCAATCATACACCTTTGCACCATATCTAGATCACCTATACTTTAGAAATATTTACTAAAATTCTAGAATCATCATTAAACGTCATATTATATAACCCAAAAGATAGTTGACCCCTATATCAAACCTTAGTCCTCAACCTAACCATCCAAACTATATCAGACATAGGATTGTACTAGATGACATCATAACCAATCTAGACAAATCATATTTGGACCAACTAGATCTTATTCAAACCAACAATTTTGACATCAATGATAGTATAAACTTATTTGTGAAACAATCTCCCCTATTTTCACTAATTGCAACACTTGTGTATATACAAAAATATAGTTTCTCCCCCTTTAACATCACAAACAAAGGGTAACCCTTCTCATCATATAATCTATACATCTATATGCTCTTCCTAATGGAAATAATTTCACAAAGTCCAAAAATAGAAAAATGCAACATGCAGAGCCAAGGTATTGTTATACTTTTGTTGTATTAGACACAAAAAATAGATCACAAAAAAATTTGTCTTGTAACTAGCATACCTTGCTACCTTTTTCTAGGCCAAATACCCTTATAATATTCTTAAGCTCCACAAAGTAAGAATCCCAAGAAAAAATTATAGAAGAAATAATTTCACTTTGGAACTCACACTAAAGATACAAATCTATTGCTATATCAAATTCATATAGATTCTTTATACCTTGTCCTACTTTTTAAACATTTTCTAACATCTTGACAAACAAAATCATTCTTAACTCAACTATATACTTAAGAGAGAAAAATTATAGCTTAACATCATGTCTATATCTTTGTTGAAGAGATATATATGAATGAAGCTCGCCAAACTTAGACCTAACTACACCATCACTGTCTTTTTATACATCAAATGAACTCGCTATCTCAATAAGCTAAGACTCAATTGACTCAATTCATTCCTTCAATTCTTAGTGGTAGTAGACCATCTCAAACAATAATGATATAATCAAGAAAAAATACCAATGCATGTTCTAAAATTCTTTAGGCAACCTCGAAGCATTTGATGTGCCATTGAACATTTCCTAGTCATCTTATCTTGTAGGCACTACTTTACAACATGCATCTTTTATTCTGATTCTTTATCACCAGTACCTTTCAAAATAACATCAAGAATTTTTAATAAAATATCTTGAAGTGGATCAACAACATCATGAGGAACCAATTTATTCCATATTAAGTAAATAGTCAAATCTTGTTCATTAACCTCTTGATCATAAGAGGGCACTACAAGATATAAACCACATGTAACCATTATAGTATGAGGGCATTCAAGCATATCTAATAATTTATTTACCTCAAGTGAATCTTCCCCGAGAGATGTAGGGAAAGACACCATTTTTTCTTCCTCTTCCACACCATATTTTTTTTTTCATCATCCTTCTCTGTTACTTGTTCATCACTCTACAAAACTTTGTTTTTTTCTCTTTTCTTTTTAACAAGAGGCACATATCTAGATTTCATCACTTTGTGAGCATAGATAGAAGCCTTTATGGGAGAGGAGGATATTTTTCTGCTTCTTTTCACCTTTGAATTGTGTCCACCTAGAGACATACTTATTTCACCTTGTTTTCTTGACTCTCTAACATTTGCACCAACACTCATTAATTAATCAAACATCCAAATACTTTCTTCACTTAGATCCATAGGCAACTTGAGAAGAATTTCTACAAGTGCCACACACTCATTCTAAGAGACTTCATAGGGAAGCTTGGAGACCCATGAATTTTGTAGTACTACTACCTCCATAAAATAACTGTCCTTATCCATCGTGAAAGTAATCTCTTCTCTACACAAATCCACAACCTTCAAAGGAATTCTATTGCTAATAATTATCTCCTTCTAGATATCCTTGAAGAACTTACAACAAGATTCACTATTGTCAATCAAATCTTCCAAATATAGTTTAATCTAAGCACCAACAGTCTTATCTCTTCTCCATACAATTTTTTTCTTTTTGGGTCATGCATTGTAGAAATAAAATATGAAACAAACAATAAGAGACCCATACCAAAAATCATACTTATCATCCTTCATCATTCATAGATTGTCCGTCAGTGGAATTCACAAGAGCTCACACAAATCATATTAACTATTCTCCTTCACCATCTAATAAGCAATCCACACAATCTAACATAGAGATGCAAATTAACTTCCCCCAACAAAAAACAAGTTTACAAAATCGGCATTTCACAACTCATGAACTCATTTAGCAAGAAAAAAAGGATTGAGACACAACATTTAACTTTATTAAATTTTATTTTACCATCAAGCTACTGCAACAAATTAATTACAATCTTATCCTATCAATTGCCTTTTAACTCTATTCAAACCCTCTAGAGCTCCATTTCTCTAAGCTCAAACCAATTTCCAAGCGGCCTCATGTCATTCTCACATAATGCCATACCAAATTCATCCATATTTCTCCCTGCTATTTATTAACCAAACTTTCACATGCATTGATCCCACACAACTCCTCATTCACACCTGACTATGCACCCCCCACCTCGCTACTATGCAAGCTAATACTCATTTAACCACATAGCCATCCCATAATACCTGGCCTTGGGTTGAACACCTGTTAGCCCAAAATATCCCCATTCTATATTATGGTATCAAAATAAGATTCCTTTATATAATAAATCAATGCCTATATCTTTCTTGGGTAGTAATATTTCATCTACCCATCAGTTTCTCCTTCCTTTAATGCAGCCCTTATAGCCCTCTCTTACTTTTTACCTACTAATCTATCATCGATTCTTATTTTGAAGGCATTTTTTCTCTACTCCATTTTATTTCCAACATCTGTCAATTGGCATAAATAGAAGTTTATAAGGCTTTTCCAATAACACCATCTTATAGTCCTCCTCAATCGGTTGCATTCTCATAGTTGATTGTTTTTTAAATTGAAAAGAACTCAAATCTACAACCTCTTAATTTCCTTTTCAAACCACAAATTCTCATCATCCTTCCTCTTCCTTTTGTTACATATTCTTCTTAAGTTTGTTTCAGATTCTTTTCCTTGTGTGTTACTCCTCTAGAATAACCACACATGTCTCCCCTTCTCTATCATGTGGTAGGATGCTTTGCATCACAATCGTAGCGGAGGTAGAGCCCTCCTTATTTATAAAATTTATTTTGTATAAAATTTTCATAGTGGCATACCTCACAAAAGATTAGTTGTATTGTCAATTTGAAGATCTATCTTGTCAGATACAACCCTAGCAAGCCTCATGACTTCTTTATTCTTTATAGATTTGAGAATCAAAACCTTCCTATTGGAGTGCAAACTATTTACATCTTGTAGATCATGTTTTGAAACTAGATATGATTGATCCAACCATTAGAAATCTCCATAAATTGTACTTAATGCTACCCTTATTAATCCTTCTTCTAAGAATATGGGAAAATCACTCCAAGTATCTAACATCATATGTCCTAGGTTGTCAAATTCAAGTTTCAGTTTCTACATGACATTAGTCAAATGGTTCTTTTGAAACTAATAATTTTTCCATGGTCATATTCATCCAATAAAACATGAATGTAATAGTGAATATCCTCTTTATAAATAAAATTGGCAATAACTAGAGAGAAAGTGTCGACAGGGTCTTCCTTCAAGGGTTTGAATGAGCATTTCATGAAGACCGGCTGAGATTCATCCATAATGCTTACAATATTTTCTATTGAAAATAAAAAGGACCTAAAAATACCTCTATTCAATTATAATGGTATTTTTGATTGATTTCATCACCTTTTTCACATCCAATAGCTTCTCAAATTCGCAAGTGTTCATAATGAACTCAAAAAGGAGAATATTTATTTGTCAATTTTACCTACTTAGGGTTTCACCAACCAAAAATATAATACTCTATTTCTTGGAAACCTCAATAAATACTCTGGACCAAGCAAATGATCTGGAACCCTCAAAAAAATCCATTCCTGACCTCTACCATGCTAAAACCAATTTAACAATGAACAATAAGGGGGCACAAAGTATTTGCATTCAATTTTCCTCTTAGACCATGCATCTCTTCTTAGCTTTTATATGAATCAGCACTAGCTGAAGGTGCAGATCCATCGACATTTATATCCACTATCTTCTCATTAGATTTTTTCATCCATTCCATCTTCATCTTTTCCTTTTCTTCATTAAGATCAATCCTTTTTACTAGACAAGTAGATCTCTCATTTCCTCCTCCATTGAACTTAGCAATATGTCCAAGTTTTTTATTGCTATAACATATTTGACCTTTCTATGAGCCATTTCCATTCATTTTGGCATTTATTCTCCCTTTTTGGGGGGGCAGACCTGCACAGAACAACCTTGTGCCCATATTTGTTGCAAGCATAATAATATCCATTGAAGGTCTGATCATTCTTGTCATAGCTTGTATTTTTTTATCCATTCCAATTTACTCTACTTCTTCACTCATTTTCTTTATGTCCAAACTTATTGCAATTGTAACATTAACCATTAAATGATTGATTTCTAATTTGAGTTTTTCATTCACAAGGTCTATGTCCAAATATATTGGATGAAAAATAGTTACCATTATAGGATGAGGAATACTTGGTATGCATAGGAGGAGATCTCTTGAAGTTCATATTATTTCGAATCAAAATGAAATATTTTTGATCCTTCGATTCATCCTTGACTTGATCTTTTTCCTTATCTTGTTTGTTGGATGCCTTAGACATTTCACCCTTCTCAAAGCCATGTCCACCTTTGTCTTTATTCTACTTTTGAGCACTAAGCACTAAATTAAGCCATTTACTACCACCTCTAAGTTTTAGACCTTTTTCAATATATTCCTTTGTATCTTTTCATTTCTTCTTTAGTTGGCCACTTCCATTTCGAGCTTCATTTCTAATCAAGCTTTGTCTCAAACTCACCAATGACTTTCTTTCCTTTATCAAGCAGGTTCCTCATGAAATTGATCTTTTCCATAGCCTTCTTATATTTTAAATTGCTTTCTTCCAAGTTAGCCAAGGTTGATCTCAATTCTCATTCCATATCAACAACACCTTCAATACATTCCTAATCTCTCTGATCCATAACATCCATATCTTTCAAATCTTCATCATACATAGTGTTTAAATTTTGGACCTACCTTAATTGTTAAACTATTTTTTTAGGAACCTTTTTTTGATACCAATTGTTGAACACTACGGGATGCTAAGAGGGGGGTGAAGTAGCATACACTTAAAAATTGATCAATTTAAACTTTTAGCACAATTTTCATTTCATCCACCATATGCATGAAATTAAATATTAGAAGCACCAGAAGAAATCACACATGTGCACCAAAATTTTCATGTGGAAAATTCGAATAGGGAAAAACCATGGTGAGAATCATACTCACAATATAGATATCAATGTTTACAATTATTAGGGTATCACACACTAGGGAGCTCATTTCTCCAAAATTGCTATCTAAGGTGCACATCCTTAGGGTAAGATACTAAGAATTTAACATTTTAAGATCACTTCTTCAAAGAAAGATACACAATCTCAAAATAATACAATATCAAAAGATTGAACTATTAGAAAATTGCATTTACTGGAGTAGATTGTAGTTCATAGGTTAAAGCACATCTGAAACATACTTTATCTTCTACTTTCTCACGCATGTTGATCATTATATATCTCCACACTATATCTATAGCCTCTATATCATTCTTTACGATGATTATGTCCTCTTTATACCATCTGCAACACTTAGAACATCAATAGGTCAGCTAGGAGTAGATGAAACATGTATAACCAAGTATTAACCTAAATAACAATCTCCAATGCAAATTCAGAAGGAAAAATAAATGTTTGGAGGACTACACCATGTTGTTACACCTTGGAGACACCACTAAAATAGTATCACATGCAACAACACTAACCAAACTCATTAGATATGCTAGAAAATAAAACCTTTTATCTTACACCGATATTCCAAACTCAAAATTTAATCCAAACCAAAATATACCACATGTAGACAACTGCATCAAGTACTTGTAAAATCATAGAGACCATTATGAATATCATCTAATTAATTTTTAGCACAAACTAGACCAAAACATGGAGAAGCTATATTGTTCACTAGAATAGTTGCAAGTACCAACATTCCATGTTTGAGCCAAACTAACTAACATCAAAGCTCTAGAAACATAACATACCATCAATATTTTTTTATCAAAAATACCCTTAAATAGTTTTCATGTGTTCATACACCATCTACACATCATGTATTGTTATAGAATCACCATAGTCTTTCACACAATCTTACGGTCACTACACATGCCAATATGCTTTTGGTAGAGCAACACATGAATATCAAAAAATTGAAGATGATAATCATCAAATTTGGACTACACAATTGTTTGCAATACACCTTTTGTATTTCAGACCAAGACACCAGATTTAAACAACATATCAATATACAAAAAATATTCATGTATTTCAGAAAACACCTTATTTCTCCATCATATTCATTTACCAACATACTGCATACAACAACATGTCGTTCATACACCTCTGTAGCATATATGAATCATTTGTATTTCAAAATTCATTATCAAAATTCAATAATCCTCATTAAACATCGTATTATTTAACCTGAAAGATAACTGAGCAACTAGTATATCAAACCTCAATCCTCAACCTAACCATCCAAACTATATTAGACTTAGAATTGTATTATATCATATCCAGACCAATTAGATCATAACCAAAACAACAAGTTTGACATTAATGACAATATAAACTCATATTTGCAACATGTCACACTATAGAACAACATGAAACTAAGTATCATTTGAAATAAAATGACACAAGGTGATTAACGACATGAATGATCTCATCATTACTATAAATAATGTGTCACTAGTTGAATACTTATTGATCGGGTTAGGAAATGATGATCATGTTCCTAGGAGAATGGGAAATGGCATCCAAACAATGATCAAGTACTAATGCGTAGTCCTCCTCTCTTATAAATAGAACATAAGGGTAAGGTGAGAAATTTGTTAACCTCAAATCCCCACCAAAAATGCTTAAAATTTTGAACATCAAATGAAACTTGCATGAATGGTAGACCAACTAGGGGCTATCACATCTTTTCTAGACAACACAAACAATCAATTTTTTGAGTGAGGAGTAGGGTGTGATTAACAACCATCTCGAATCCACTCAAC
The DNA here is from genome assembly GCF_030272615.1 of Cryptomeria japonica. Classification (NCBI taxonomy): domain Eukaryota; kingdom Viridiplantae; phylum Streptophyta; class Pinopsida; order Cupressales; family Cupressaceae; genus Cryptomeria; species Cryptomeria japonica. The sequence goes on along the minus strand of NC_081413.1, from coordinate 235,048,957 downwards.
ATGAACTACATAATACCTAATGACAAGGGTAAGAATTCACAATGGGTTTCCATACTAGGAGGTACAAGCCTCCTAGTAGCTAGATCAGTAATGAGATCTTTATAAGGAACCAAATGCTTCCTAATGCAAAGATGTGTCACAACTCCCTATGTATAATACTTTTCAGCAAAATTAAATTAAAATTTGGGAAGAATCAACAAACGAAAGGTTAAATGTTTTGCATATAAATTTTTCCCTAAAAATCACCAGAAATCTCACATTCTAATGTAATAAGATACAATAGCATGTCAAAGAACTACAACGCACCTTGAGGAAACTACCATGTTAGAGGGAAAATATCATGACTCCACTGGCTTCATATATATACATTTGCATATTTTTTCGTACTAGAGCCTTTACCTAGTAGTGGAGTCCGAAGAATGCAACATATTCATTTCATTATGTTGGTGGCTTATTCTGATTCAAACACTTGGCCAATGATCTAACCCTTGCTTGTTTTTGGATCTCCATGGGCCAAAAGAAAATAGTCACAATTGATGTGAAGGAGTTCTCTCAAAACATTGCTTTTTATGTGAAACTTTTGACTTTGGCATGGTAAAGTGCCCATTGTTTGTGTCGGTCCATTGAAAGATTACTTATTCTAATTATTTTAGAGCAAAGTGTCTAGTTATTATACTATGTTTTCTGTGAAAAATTCATCTCTTTTTTTTTTCTGACTTCGCATACTACGTATTTTCATTGATGAATTTCAAACCGAAACTAATCATTCATAGGTCCCATAATACAAAATGTTTTACACGTTTAAGATGATCTTATATAGCGAATTCCTCGCAGTCCCATCAGTCTTGGCTAAAAATTGAATAATACCTCAGGCAAAGCAAAACCGGAGAATTGTTGGTGGCTTCATTCCTTTCAAAAGGAATTGTATTTGAATTTAAGATGTTTATTTCAGCATTTCCTAAATAAAATGAAAGGATCTTCTAATTTGGATAGAAATCGGTATAGGTAAAAAAGAAAATCTGCAAGTGGTAAACTGCCTCGTCTCCAAGACGCATAGTAGGACTTTGAATATCTGATTTTGGAGCATCTTATTTGAAGTATGATTATTAGTTTATTTCAAATCTGTCGCGGAGAAATCGTTTTAGTAGGTTTGAACCTGTCACAATCTTCGCCTACAATACCCATATGGACGAAATTTTTTCGCGCAAATTGATATGCAATTCGTAAATTTCCTCGTCTCCATACGCAATGGGACTTTGAATAACTCAACGTGGAAGAATTTATTTGTTGTATGTTTTATAGTGATAGGCTTCCCAATAAATAGGTCGCAATGATGCATCCAATCCCATGTCAATCTTTCTCTACAAACTGATTATTAAGATTTATCTCTCCATTTGAGTTACTAAACACTCTGAACCCTAAACATGGAAAGTTTGGTGCGCATGAAAATAAAAGCTTTGCTTGCCGTGCTTTTCCTTATGTTTATGCTCCATATCTCTGCTGTTTTAGCTCGAGGCTGCGGTCATTCTCCATGCCCTTCACCACCACAACTTTACAAGAAATTTGTTTCAAATGACCAACTCTCTCATAATGTTGAAGGGGCTCCTTCCGAGCTTCAGCATAAGCACAATAACACGCTTTCAAATATGGCAGCTGTTTCAGGCGGTAGCGGATGTGGTAATTCTCCATGCCCTCCACGAGCTCTCTAATCCTTCTGAGGTTCACTGAAAGCCTCTTCTGTTCTAATCCCTACACACTAGTCACGCCACACAAATAAAACCAGTTACTTTCTGTAATCCTTTACTCTCACTATTCCATTCGTTCACTACGTTACAATAATACATGGATTAGAATCTGTGCTTATCACAAGCAACCACCCGTTGGATGGTTGCACTGTTTAAGGAAATCTTGTTTTCTATTTAGATTGGTGTTGGTTGATCTATATTGCAAAATATCGCCTGAGAAATATTATACAAATCCATCTCAATGAGTTTGTAAGTTTCTTTTTTAGGGGGTTTCTTTTTTTTAAGTCTTCGTTTCACTAATAATACTGGCAGTTATTAAATAATTTAGAAATTGTTTAGAAATATAACTCTTTATATATACTTATAATTCAAAAATGTAATATTTCTAATCCAAGGGGGCCCTTTAATTTTGAGAGAGTCACTCATATATGATTTAAGGAATTGTAGGTTCAAGTGAATACTAAAATGTTCACTTTGAAAAGTAGTCAAAGAGAGTTTTAGCTTGAATTTAATTTTGCACTTAAAGGTTGAATATGGGATGAGACCAATACTTATTAATAAAAGAGGTTATTCCTTTCTTGAATGGATATTCAAAATATCTCAATATGATTAGGTGGTATAAGTATCTAGAGACTAGATAATTTAGAGGTGGAAATTATTTTTCTTAAGATAAGGGGTTTAGTTACAATTACTAATTAAAAATTGAGAAGGTTACTTAAAAATTAGTTATATGGGTTTCCTACAAACTATAGTGCAATAAATTGTATGCATTAATAATTTTGTATTATGTTTGAACCTACTTTGGTAGATGTGCCTAATTTATGCTTGATTATGCTCAGTTTCAATATCTTTTCCATAAGCATGGTTCTCCCCCTATTCACAACTTTTTATGAGGGTTGTTTTGTTAGGACTAGTGCATTGGACACCCCTATTCAAGCAATATGGGCTCAAATTTCAAAGAATGGAAGTTAACTTTATAAATAGCAAGAATTTATCCTTCACTGCCAAACTTAACCAAAAACTAATTTGAAAAGAACTAATTTGCATATAAATAAAACTTCCTTTCCCATTTCAAACTTTGAATCTCCTAATCAAATCCGACAAGAACATTTAATCAAGCAATTTAAGGACATGTATATTCCATGTTGTAGGACTTCACTCCACCATGTGAATCTTTGTGTGAGATTCCATACCAAGGGTTTCATACTTAAGCATTTATATTACCTTTTTAACCTTTGTATTTGCAAGGACAAGCACTCTTTTCATAATCATTAACTATTTTCGAGATGGAAAAATCAAAATAAGGTTTGAATTAGGCAAGACCTATACATCGCAACCCTTTGCTCCATATTTCACATGTGCAATTTTAGACTTGATAGAAAAAGTCTTACAAGAGTGTAAAGAAAATAGTCGCAAGTTGATAAATATTGTGAATAGGTAAATGGAAGAAGGGAAATGAATAAGCATACATCATTAATATTATTTTTCATCATTCACATGTTAAATTATGAAAATAGAAATATGATGTCAAGAAGGTAAAATAAATGTCTAGTTATATGATATCTACTAGGGAAGATAATGTCATTAAATAATATTCCATCACGTTTCTTTATAATATGATCTATATGATCACCATTTTATATTAAAATTATAATGATTAATGAAGATAGTAAATAATGATAACAATAATTAATTAATAGACTAAAAAAATTAATTTAATGTCTTAATATTTGATATTGAACATTCAAATCTATCCTTCTAAGGATATATTAAACTTCTATAGTGTTATTGGTTTTTTTTTGCTAAAAATGAGAATGGACTTACTGGCATCTCTATTGAAATTTTTAATTTTGTTCTAAATTATGCTAAGGTTCATTGATAACCTAGAGTAGTTAAGAAATGATTTTTCAAGACCACATCATGAGGTGATCTATTCATTACAAAAGTTCAAGTAACTATTCAATGCAATCTTATGAAGTGTGTGATATTAAATAGGATCTTTAACTATCTTATTATGATCAAGAATCAAAATATAAATAATAACTTATCAAGAATTTTGTGTTAATTATGTCCTTTACATAAGAATTCTAGAGAAATAGTATACAAATCCATCTCACTAGGTTCATAAATTTGAATTTTTTGAGGTCTTATGAAGGCTCATTTGAAAATAGATTCACTAATAGTGGTGGTAGTTATTAAATGATTTATAAATTGGATTTAAATATAATACTTTACATAAATTTATCTATTGCAGTAAATTGTATCCCTTTAAAATTGAATAATTTATTGGGGCCCCTACTCTAGTGTTCTTTCTTGTAGAAAATTTTAAGCCTATTTCGACCCTATCATACTCTATAATTCAATTTTTAAGCCTAAAATGTAATTGTTGTCATATGCTAATTTTAAGACTACTACCTATGTTCTAGATCATGATTCTCTATCACCCATTTTTTCTGTTGAATTTTAAGTGCAATACCTGGCACCCAACACCATAATCCCTCTAAAATTCACCCAAATTCAAACATATGTAAATATTAGCCACTGCCATTTATGATCTAGTCTTGAATTTATGAATTAACCATTGGTTGTCAGCCTATATTCAAAATACCTTGCAAACCATATATAAAGAAAAATATTATCATTCATAAAGTCCAAGAAACTCTACTAGATGATTCATTTGGTGTAGTTTTATCAAGTAAGAACTATAGATATGAGTATTTAGCATATTGTGCAACAAGCTATAGTAACCTACATGCAAGTATCATTTCATGATTGATTTTATTATGTTTTTAATGTTATTGCATTAACACTTGGAGGACTTGTAAAGAAATAATTGTATAACCACCATTGAAATTTATAAAGTATAATCATTTGAATTCAACATTTTAATTATTATTTAGACATTTTCATCTCTAAAGATAACCTCTCTTTTTATCAATGATAGCTATTATGGAGGTGGGAACACAAACACAAGGTCTGACTTAGTAAAACCCCTATACAAACAATCATTTTTCCTCATTTTTGTGTAGATTTAGATCTTACAATAGAGAAGGTTACAGATTTGTACATTAGACTGAGATATACACAATATTTGGACAAGTTAAAAACTCTAGACTAGGGCATCCTCAAACCATGTCTATCACTTTTTTACTATAATTATGGGTCTACAGGACACCCAAACTTCAATTATTTTCATTTCTAACAATTTGATCACCCTTAGAAATAGGGTGGCCCCCAACTTTGTTTAACACTTTCGAATCCAAATTTCAGCTACAATTACTTCTATGTATCTTATTGCCATATCAATGACAACCCTAAACCATTATTCACGCATCACTATCCACTGGATGAGTGTCCATTGCCAACAATCTCCCCCTTTGGCATTGATGACAACAATCATGAAAAATGACTAAGTGTTGAAATCTGGATAGTAGATCAAAATTTCTAAGGCTACCCCTTACATAAAAATCTCAAAAGCTTGTATCATTCTGTACAGTTTTTACTCTACTCTCCCCCTTTAACAACAATGGAAAAGTTGGGTTGTTGCACCAAAACTTATATGCAAGTGTATATACCGGATAATCTATATATACTTGGAGATATCTGCAAAAATGGTCTTCAAAAATCATAAGTGGGTATCCCACCCATTCTTCAAGTTATCCAAAACTGTGATGAAAGCACTGGAAACACAGGCATATATCTCTACATCCTTCAATTTAGACGAAATACATTGAGACATTGTCTTCAAACAATCAACTTTATTGCTTAGCATAGTGTCCATCCGGGGAGCAATAAGGTTTCAGAGTTTGCCTACCCACCTCAAAAATCTCTCATTTTCTGAATTAAGGCTCGAAATTCGAGCAGTAAGAGCCATCACCTCACCTTCTATGTTTCTAGTAAGGGCAACAATTGAATCAAATGACTAAGCTATACTATCAAGTTTTCCATGGCAAACACCAATCTGCTTATCTATATCTAAAGTGAATTTGGATAGTGCAAGGCACTTGTATATCTTCCCACCTTCACTCAGTGCCTTAGACATAGTTTGCAGTCTTTTATTTAATCTGACTCTGTCATCCTAAATCATTTTCTAGAAGGTCTGCATTCTCACCTCCTTTAATCTATCCAATACCTTCTTGGTGGTTCCCTTCTCCAGTGATTCAAAATTGGTACTGATGTTGTTGATCAACTATGAGAGCTTACCAGAGGGGTTGGAGTTTGGATATAGTTGTACTTTCGATACCACATTCTGAAAAATACCTAGAGACCTCTCAATTAACTTCTTCTCTTCATTCACTAATTTGACTAAGTCCTGACTAGCTTGAGCCTAGACTGCTGTAGCTACCATTAGCCTTTTTACTGGGGACATCTGCCTAATATCAAGAGGTTTATCAAAATTAATGGAAATCTGTGGGAGTATTATTTTCTCTTTTTCCTTAGGAGTGTCAATTGTCATGACTACCAGGACATTGTCACTTTTTTTCTCTCCCTTCTCCTGTACCTTATCCTGTTACTTATCCTTCTCTGCTTCTCCTTTTCTCGCAACCGGTTGTTTCTTAGTAATAACTTCTTCTTTATCCTTTTCTTGTGCACCGATGTCGCCACTTGGTGCAGTATCAACTTTAGGTATCTCTTGGGCCACTTCACCTTTCATTTTTGTTGTCTCCAGAAGATCAACTGGAGGATTTTGGTTGTCTGTTGTCTCAAGGGCTGAATGGATCTGGACTACCAGATGAGAGGTATCATCCATTGTAGATTCATCATCATTAATTGGTACCTGATCGTTCTTTAAGAACCTTTTTCATATATCTTCAGCTTCTTTTCTCACTTATTCAACTCTGCCAACCATAAGCCTGTTTACTCTATTTTTGCTTCTGAATTCCTGCCTATTGGCCAAATTGATAAGTCAATCGACCTCTTCTTGGGATATGAAAGTACTGATGTTTATCAATTCACGCTCTTTCATTTTTTTATCTAATCTGTTTACAGTTAGTCTCCTAGCATCAAGAATATTATAAAAAATCTTTTGGAATATTGTGTTCTAATTCAATTAAAGACTTGATGAAGTTATGCAGACGCAACACAAGAACTTCCTCAACTTCCCTCTGCTCATTCTCATAAAAATTATCATAGTATACACTGATATTCTTAAGATTACCATCCTTGACTATTTCATCAATTGGTTCTTTTACAGATAATGAAGGAATGATGGTGTATTTACCTTCCACCATGTCAAATTAAAGGTCCTTATTAAGTTATTTCCTTACCCTTCTTCCCATTTTAGGACTACCAGTTAGAGAGGGTTCAAATTGTGCTTTCTTTCTTGGTTGAGCGCCACCAGACTGCAGTTTCCTAATCACCCTGACAAATTCACCTTTCATATTTTCTTTCTCTGTTGCCTCATCTAAATCAGTCTTAGAGGCAACAAGAGATACAACTACATAAGTTCTCTTTAGATTTTTCTTCTGCTTCAACATACCTTTTCAAGATGAGCTTTAAGTTGTAGATGACGTCACCAGATTAGAAGAAGACTAAGTCTCCTTAGGCTTAGCTTGGGAGGGAACCGGTTAAGTCTTAGACTTCTTAGATTCAATCTGTGTTTTCTCCTTAGCCTTCTTGATAGCTTCTTTGGTAAAACTCATCTTCTATGCCACTGCCTTTGTCACTTTTGTTACTTTTCTCTTCCTTTCTAGCTGAGTGAACTTTTTGTGCAACTCCAAATCCTTTTCTTTGAATGTGCCAAATTTTCTTTCTAAAGGGTTAACCAGTTTTCTCAAAAGGTGTTTAGAATAGGCTTCAAGAGTTTGAGTGCCAACCTCATAACCCATCAACATTATCCACACTATCCTAGGCTCTACTGCCTCCATATGGTAGTAGTCTTTATCCACCATGAAATAGATAGAGTGCATATTTTTCTACTACCTCCTTAGGGATCCTTACTCTATTGTTCATTTTTCCTTGGAAGTTTTTAAAGAATCTCCATAGGGTAGCTGTCTGATTATCTATATTTCCCAATCTCTATACACCTTATATCATTTGAGAGGCCACCAATAAGTCATAAGCCCATTAGACTCTACCTGTCCAGGGGATCTCATTCATGAAGTACAGTGCAAGACAAATAATCAGAGTACCAAATTTGAAGACATTCTTTTTGTGAGTTTTGATCTTCTTCAAATTGCCCATTTGATAAGCTGCGTATATTGCAGTACCGGAGACCGAATTCAATCTTCTAGACTAGTAAACTTTATAACTAATGATCATGGATGCAAATCTCACATCATGCTCTAGGATATCATCAATTGTCATTGATCTGTTATCAAATTGAGCACCGGTTAGCTTTGTAATGGTAGGGTTCGTTACCTTCCTCAAATTAGGTTTGTCACCAGTTTGATTCAAGCAAGTGACTACATGGATGACCTACTTGGTTATCTTGTAAGGTATGTCCAGCCATATAAATTCATTATGGATATAGCACAAAATGTATCTTACCCATTCATCCTCATCGAATGTCAGAAAGTGAACAAACTATGTAGAACCCTTCCTCTACAACTGAGAATATTTTGGTTTGGGATTTCTAAGTTTATCCATTATTTGGTCAGTATACAGGGTTAGGATATCCTTATTTTTGTTTCATCAATTGAACAGTGAATATATTCCCTCACATCATCGACATGCAAAATTTCATAGGGAACAGACAAAAAAAAACCATTTGGATCATCCTCAACAGAATTAAAAGGATGTATTTTAAATTATGGCCTTTCTCTCTTAGAAAATTCTACTACCAAGGGTGTATCAACAAAAGAAGACACCATTTCAAAACATTTAGGGTTCTAATGCTTCGATAAATACCTTTTTCTTCTTTCGAATGCACAAGAATTCCTTGTCGGATCACCTTAAACTTTCTGATTGCCTAGAAATTTGGTTTGCCTCATTCTGTAGTCTTAACTCTTCATTCACAATATGAGAATTATTCATATTTATCCCTTTTTAACTTCACAAACCCTAATTTGAATTTGAAATAAATGCGACTATAAGGTTCAACTGGATGTCCTGTTCAGCATTATCCATTCAACCGGATGTCAAGATTGGCATGAAGAATTTCGGATAATCATTTGCAAGAATATACAATCAACCTTGATAGATCACAAATCTCTCCAGGTGTTTCTGCAAGATTGTGCATGAAGATGTCACCCCTTAAGGCCGAAAGCCTTAGTTATCGAATGAAGATCCTGCACCGGATTCAGGTGTAGATCCACTATTTGTCTTGGATTCATCATTTCTAACCCATGTCTTCTCATGCTTGTTCTTGATTTCTTCTTTTTTTCCTTTTTCTTTCTCATCTGATTTACCTTTGTTTACTGGATCTTTATTTTTGCTTTTGCAGTACTTTGCAATGTGACCGGTTTTGTTGCATCCTCGACAAACAACATTTCTCTACATAGGTTTGAAATTCATTTGATTTGGTCTCATCCTGCATTGGTTAGAGATGTGTCCAAACATCTCACAAGCATAACATCTCTTATTCTTAAAATTATTCATTATTGCTCTGCACATATTTGACTTGTGACCAAAATTATTGCATATGAAACACTAAACGGTAAAGGTAGGACCATTGTTCATATTGTTCATTCCATTATTCATCCTACTTCTGCATTAATTTTCCATATGACAAAATTTATTGCAAGTAAAACATCTACCATTGAATTTATGGGCATTAGGCTATCTTACCAGACGATTATTTATCTTCTTATGATTAGGCTTTGCATTTCTTTGTCTAGATCCGAAGCATTCACCTTTCTCAAATCCGATTCCTCGCATGTCTTTTCTATGTCTGTGACTTTCCAACATTTGATCAAGCCTTGCTGAGCTACCATTGAATTTTTCTTTGTATTCATTTGCAGTAGCAAGTTCATCTCTTAGGGTAATAATCTGTCTCTCAAGTTCTTGACCATTATTCCTTGATTGTGTTATCTCAAGCTTCAATTGATCATTCTCATAAGTAATCTTGAAGCATTCATCTATTTTGTCTTTAAATGATTGAGTCAATCTTTCTTCATTTTTCTTCCAATCTTCAATCTCCTTAGTCAGCTTCATCATAATGGATTGCATCTCATTCTTCTACACATGATTCTCTCTAGCAAGTTTATCACATTCAATAGCTTTGTCCTAGTTTTCCATTCTTTGGTCTTCTTTCTCCTTCAGCTTGTCCATCAACTCTTTCCTCTTGTCTCTTGAAGTATTCACTTGATCTTTCAAATTATTAATAAATTATTCAGCTGCATTCAAGTTTCTCTTTAAGGAACTTATCTCATTTCTTTCTATATCAAGATCCTCAAGCACCACACAAAGTTGTCTCTGCAAACCGAAATCCATTGATTCAATCTTCCAAACCTTCCTCAAGCAGTTAGGCTTATTTCAAGGAACTAGGATTTGATACCAATTGTTAGAATCAAAGAACACTGAGAGGGGGGTAAATCGATGTTCTACCAGTAAATAGGCTTTCATACTTAATCTTAGACCACCAAAAGAAAATGCAAGAAAGTAAAATATAGAAACAAGATAATTAGCCATAAAATCATAACACCAAGATTTTTACGTGGAAACCCAGAAAGGGAAAAACCATGGTGAGATTGGAACCCACAATATTCATATACTATTATCAAGAGTACATAAATATTACATGAGGGGAATGCACTTGCATTTAGGCACACTGCCTAGAACCAAAGGTTCAATTACAATATGGAAGTCTCACCAACTTACAAATTAATTACAGTGATAACTACAATGAATGAACTCCAAAACAACATCAAACAATGCCTGGATTAGTTCCGGTTAAGTGCAAGAAATCTGACTGTAACACTTCTGCAACTCTTCTCTGTTCTCCTTCTCAGTCAGCTACCCAATCACGAATGCACACGTGAAACCATGCAAAAATATTTCTCAATCACTAGTCACTAATATACTCATACAAAAAGATCTTCTACATCGGTTATATATATCTGCAACCATAAAATAAATATTTATGAAGTTGGCCAACACAATATGCAATGTAATGTGTAACCGAGTGTTGGTCTAGACTGGATCACCAAAACATATGTGGATCCATAAAATAAGTTCAAAATGACTTCTACAAGTTGTCCCTATCATACCATGCATGAATCTCACCACCACAATCACCTAAAAAATTTCGGACCAAAACTGCACTACTTATCCTAAAATATCGGTTGTCTATCACTGGATCACATTCACTTCCGGATATCAAAATCCATGATTACCGAATAGGATTTCCAAGGAGATTCTCCATAAATGAGAACCCTAGACCATTATTCACGCATCAATATCGACTGGATGAGTGTCAATCGCCAACAAAACCTTCATAGAGCATGGTTTTCCTTCTCTAAAATATTCTCTTATTTACAAGGATATTTTGGTGCATTATAAGAGAACATCATTAAATATTATCTCATTGATCTTTCTTGGAGATGAAGCATTGAAGAATGATAATGATTCTTCTTTTAGAAATCACCTCCTTCATAAGAACACTTTTGTGCAAGAAGAACATTCTTTGAACATGGGTACTTCGGTTAAAGAGAAATATGTCTTAGACGTATATAATCCATTTAATATCAACACATTAATGGATATAGATACCTATTCCTCTCCTAGAAACTACCTTACTTACCAAGAGATTTCAATGCAACATGATGTTATTCACTTCCTTAATGACATGTCACCTAATATAACATTGAGTAAAGATGAGAAATTGAAAGATGCAAACAATAATGATACTCCTACGAACAACCTAATCTAAGAAGACTCTCTTACCTCTAAATCAAATGTGAATTATGCTAATTATAATGATTTAAATCACCTGACAAAGATCAATCCTTATTCTTCTATTCATCTTTTTGGTGCCTTCAAAATATGCTTCTATTGCAACAAGAATCAATTGAGAAATCACAAATAAAAAACATACAACAACATGGGAAAATTAATTAATAAAAAATTATAGTGCCACAACATTAGCTCTGATACTAAATGTAATACCTCAATCCTTACACCTAAGAGATTATCCAATCAAACAACTTTTTTTGAAAGAACCAGATGACAACCAAAAGATAACACGCCACACTATACAACAACATGAATATACATGTAATTTGAAATAAAACGACAAAAGAAGAGTAAGAACATGAATGAACTTATTATTACTACAAACAATGCATCACTAGTTGAAGAAATATTAATCATGTTAGAAAACCATGATTATGTTCCTAGGAGAGGGGGAAATGACATCCAAACAATGATCAAGTACTAATCCACAACCATCCTCTCTAATAAATAGAACATAATTTTAAGGTGATAATTTTGTTAACCTTATATCCCCACCAATACATACTTAAAATTTTGTAAAATATTAAATGAGACCCACATGAATGGTAGATCAATTAGGAAAGATCACATCTTGTCTAAATCACACAAACATTGATTTTTTTTAACCTAGAGGCAGAATATTTTTTTTTTAAATAAGGGGTTTAGTTACAATTACCAGTTAAAAATTGAAAAGGTTAGTTTAAAAATTAGTTAAATAGGTTTCTTTAGAACTATAGTGCCATAAATTGTATGTGTTAACAATTCATATTAGGTTTGAACCTACTTTTTTAGATGTACATAATTTATGCTTGATTGCGCTTAGCTTCAATATCTTTTCCATAAACATGGTTCATCACTCTATTCACAACCTTTAATGTATGTTGTTTTGTTAGGACTAGGGAATTGGACATCCCTATCCAAACAATCTGAGCTCAAATTTCAAACAATGAAACTCAACTTTATAAATAGCAAGAATTTATCCTTCATTGTCGAAGTTTCCTAAAAATTAATTTGCAAAGAACTACGTCGCATATAAATACAACTCCCTCTCCCATTTCAAACTTTGAATCTCCTAATCAAATATGACAGGAACATTTAATCAAGCAATTTAAAGACATATCTTCTTACAAGGAGCAAAGAATTCAAGCATACAACTTTGTTAACACAATCATGATCAACTAAATTATGTTTCTCCATCATTAAAGCATGAACTAAAATGTTGTAGGACTTCATTCCACCATGTGAAGCCTTGCATGAGATTGTATACCAAGGGTTTCATACTTGACGTATTATTTTACAATTAAGCATTCCCATTATCTTTTTAGCCTTTGTATTTGCAAGGACACACACTCTTTTCATAATCATAGCTTATTATGGAGATGTGAAAACCAAAATAAGGTTTGAATTAGGAAAGATCCTTTACATCACAAACCTTTTCTCCATATTTCACATGTGTGGTTTTGGATCTGGTGTAAACATTGTTACAAGAGTAAAGAAAATACTATAGGTTGTGAAAGATTTTGAATAGGTAAATGGAAGAAGAGAAATTATCAAGCATACATCGTTAATATTGTCTTTGATCATTCACATGTTAAACTATTAAAAATAGAAACATGATGTCAGAGAGGTAAAAAAAAATGTGCAGATGTATGATAACTACTAAGGAAGACATATACCATTAAATACCACTCCATCATGCTGCGTGAGTATATGATCTATATCATCACCATTTCATATTAAAATTATAATGATAAACGAAGATACTAAATAATGATGATAATAATTGATTAATAAACTAAAAAACATTAATTTAAAGTACTAATATTTGATATGAAACATTGAAATCTATCCTTCTAAGGATCTATTAAACTTGTGTAGTGTTATTGGTATAGTTTTGCTAAAAATAGGAATGGACTTATTTGGGATCTCTATTGAAAATTTTAATTTTGTTGTAAATTATGCTAAGGTTCATTGATAGCCTAAAGTAGTTAAGGAAGGAACTTTCAAGATCACATCATGAGGTGATCTATTCAATACATAAGTTCAAAATGGGTCTCTCTCTATCTAAGAGAACATATCTTGAGAAACTATTCATAAATAATTATCTAGAATTAATACATTTAACACCCAAAGTGCCCACAAACAATATGATGACACCTTATTTCACATTGTAAATTAACCTTGCATCAAGGAAATCTCCCAATGATCAAATGAATTATTTACATACATGTGAAGTATCATAAATGAAGTTTAAGATTAGTAAGGAAGTAAGAAAATAACATTTTATAGATTAAATGTTTGAATTGTCCTCGCTAGAAATAAATGTACCCTCATTCTAAAAATCCATGAACTTATTGTTTAAGAGCTACAATATAAAATAAATGATTGGTGAACTAACACTCAAATTCATCCTACGATATCGTGTAATCCTTCCGTACATATGAAAATATCAACATATCTCACCAGGGTAAAAATGACTAGCTAAAAATAAGTACAATTGATAGTCTGTTGAATGTCTCCATAAATAAGTGGTTCAATTCAAAATTTGAAATCATGGTGGTAAATGTATGAAAGTATGTGGTTAAGTATAACTATTAAAAAATATCACTATTCATCTTACTACTCATTTTGAGAGCTACATACCAGTTCATGTCAATGTGAGCATGGTTTCTTGAATAATCCTCTTAAATGTATGAAAGTATGTGGTTAAGTATAACTATTAAAAAATATCACTATTCATCTTACTACTCATTTTGAGAGCTACATACCAGTTCATGTCAATGTGAGCATGGTTTCTTGAATAATCCTCTTTTACATCAGTGCATTTATATCACTTACATTGCACTAATATAATAATATTATTAAGGATAATTTTCAGTAGTTCAAATACAAATAATTTAAAAGATTTAATAAATTAATTAATTATACATATGTCATAATAGAACAAATTTTGGAGAACAATCTTACTTATTTGCTTCTAACCAATCCAAAGGATATGTCTAACCTTGCACCATAGAAGAATCAATATTTTTGTTCTTATCATTCTACACATTTACATTCTATTGATAGGTGGATTAAAATAAATCATTCAATTGTCTGTCATATAGATAAAAAGATAATTCAGTCTATGATAAACATAATAGAGTTTGATGATGAAGATATTTATTGAAATCATTGATCATAATGTAACATATTATAAACACACATTATAGCATATTATTGTTTGAGAAAGATCCTCCTTTCCAATTGCTATATATTTACACATTTGTTTCACATTCTTTACATTATATTTCTATTTTCTCAATCAAGATGTCAATGATTGCTAATGTATTTAATAATTCATTTTTATTTAATTTATTATACATAAATTTGACGTCCTTTAGCAAGACCATTAGTGTAGTGGTCTGTAACTATGATCCGCTTGAGCATACGATGATTTTCTACGTCTGAGAAATTTCGTAAGTAACACCTGACTGTTTAATTTCCTGTGGGCAATCGTATTCTGTTTGCTTTGGTTTGAACAGGTGAAACCTATTGGAATGAAAATTAATTGTCAAATATGGAAAATGCGTAGAAGATACTATGAGGATATGTTTAAAAGGAGGTTTCGGTCAGCCCCCTACATAATTTTTGGTGCGGAGTTTGAATCATCCAAGTCTCACTTGCACTCATTGAGAGATCTACCTTCACAATTTCTTCCAGAGAAATCATCAGATTTATCATCCTCAAAACCAAGCGAGTTGAATATTAGCGCTCAGAAACCAAAGTCTCTACCTCGGTACTCTCCTGTAATGTTGGTTGATTCTCAATGCCCTCATTTAGATCTTAAGATTTAATTAATGTTAATTGATTATTGGATTTTACTCTTTGTAAGAAAGTCAAATATGGATCCAAACTTAATTCAAATATAGGTTGAAGTACAAATTGGTACTAATTTCATGGTCACATGAAGGGGGTTTTCATGTATTATTAAATTTTAATATTCTATTTATAATTTATAACTTAAAATTAGATGGTAATTGATTTTGTAAAAGAATATTCAATCGTTTTCTGTATAAAATGTCTAAGATATATATGTATATTGAGAGAAGATGTTTAGATTTTATTGTCTAACATTGGATGGTGAATGTTGTTGGAGGGGTCAGTAGTCTAATTGATAGAGCATTCTAGCGATGAACAAATGGTCTTAGGTTCAAGTCGTAGCTAGTCCAAACAAGCTGCAGTACAATATGAGCCAAGCTAGGAACCCCAAACACTTATAATGTGGCTTAAGGAAGAGTTCTGGCTGTCGAAGAGGAGCTAATAATTCAGTTGGTAAAGCACCCCACTAGCAAATGAATACTCATAGGTTTGAATCCTAATTGATCCAAATTAACTATAACTCAAAAAAAAGTTTAGGTAAATTACTTTAATTTTTATAAATTTAAGAATGATAGAACATTGTTGTTTATTAGTTTTTAAGAGTTTAGCCCAATGCCCAACTTAGATTATTTGGTAGTTCTAGGCTGCAAGGAATCATTTCATTGAAATTTTGGGAACGAGATGTGATAATGTTAAATTGTGTAGTGGATTGGTAGAGTATTTTTTATTACCGAGGTAGAAATGGGCTGAGGGAATGGAATCTATGGAGGGAATGGAATCTATGGACTTAATTAGGGTCTCTTAGACCCACTAAACCTAACAACATGCATATAACTAATGCCCAACTGGATACTTCCTTACGGTAAGTAGAAGTTGTATTACAATATTATATCTTCAATTTGATACTATTCTTAACTTTAAATTGTCGTTGTGTGCAGTTTGTGTTTGGAGGGTTCTTAAACTTCAGGGGCACACCGTCATATTCACTCTTCTGGTACGATTGTGCGGCAAACAAGGTTAAATAAAATGGTGGAAGATCCAACTAATATTCTTAAGTAGCAGTTTCATCACATGCTGTAAGATGTCCAATAGAATATCATTAACTTAAACCTTGGGTATGTGGAAAAGATCATTTCCTCCAATATTGAATTAGATTTGGAATGGAGTTTCACAAGAATCATAATTGATTGATTTTGATAATTTAATGTTTTTGATCAAATCAGTAAGGTCACAATGAGAGGCCCTCATCCTCTTGCATGAATGTAATGTATCAATGTTGAGGGTTAAATTTATGAGCTCTTTGGTATAGTAAGGCTTTTGAGCCTATGAGTACAATGACTAAACAGGGGATTTGTTGGACTTCCTGGATTGCAACACCTGAGAGCACATTCGTCATGTTGGAGATTGAAGTTCAAGAGCATGTTGATCCAACAAAAACTTGAATCTTGATAGAAACATTAGCAATGATAAAACTTAGTCGATAATTACTGGCATTGTGTTTCTTGTCACCTAGGCTCAAAACCTTACTAAAATGTTATTGGTGAGTGTACATTTTGACCAATATATTTTACCATCAACAACATCAGGAACATAATTTTAACATTGTAAATGAATTTTTCTGTTGAATATACTAATTATATTGTAAACTAAAAAATATAAGCCTATTTTTAAAATTTGATAAAATTAAAGTATTAGAGTTTTTTTATGCTCACAATAATTTTTAACTTTCTAATATATCATGTTAAGAGATGTTTATCATTAGCCTCGGCACTGCCATTTTCAAGGACATTTGCAACACCTTCTTTGTCACAACCTTTCTGCATTTTTATTGATGCTCACCATTGTACCTACCCTCATCTGCATCACTACCATGGTGTTTATTTAACTTGCACCTCCAAATTAATATCTTTCGACATATTTTATACAAATTTTTCAAAATATAAATATACTAGATTAAATTCTCCCATATACTATTTATCATTCTCATCTCATTCAATATTTTGATTAACTCATTTATATATATTTTTTTGTTAAGATAGTAATTGTGTAAAATTTACCTTATTCTATATGATCTAGCTAGAAAATAAGAAAAAAACTTGCAAAATAAAATAAAAGAATTTAATAGAAAGTTAAAATGAAATTATATCATTAACTGTTTTTCAATTAATTACAATGAAATTACATGGCTTATAGCTTCTCTGAAGCATAAAAATAGAGAGCAAAAAAACAGTAATAAAACTATCGTCTTTTGTTAGCTTATATAGAAAAGCCAAGCAACAACAATTTCCAATTTACGGGAGATCAAAACTGACAATAGCACTTGAAACTGGCAAGATCACCCATAACTAACAACATAAAAACAAGGAAGAAAACACTGAAAAGGAAACTAGCGACGGAAAGGAAACTAAGGCTAACAAATTGTTGTTCTTTACTAACGTTTACTTTTTAATACTCTATTGTTTTTTATTTCTTGGATTTATCACGTTTTCACTAGTCCTTCAACATTTATATATCTTTGTCTTCAAAGCATTGATTGTCATTCTTTATTAACTTGCACTCTTTAGTATGGCGTCTTTCATGTTTTCAGTGGTCCTTCACTACTCTGGCTAGCCTTAAACCATATATTAAGCAACATATTAAGTCTAGAGAATGTTAGTCAATTTTGAGTGTTTTAACACTTTTAAACCTAGAAATGTTTTCTTATTGTGACCACACACCTCAAGTAACATATTAAGCCTAAAAAATGTCAGTCAACTCTGAATGTTTAACATTTTTAAGCCTAAAAATTTAAGCTTAATATGTGTAATTCAGATGATGTTGATTGATAATCAACTGCCCCCTAAATTGTAAAAAGAGTTTATTCAAACAATGGAACAATTACTAAAACGAATGTGACGGAATGAACATGAAATGGCGAGAGGAAGGAATTGCAGAAAACAACTGTTCTCTTTTGTGTGGCGTGACTAGAATAGATGAGCTGAAAACGGCTCAGTCAATGTCCTTATGCTGAAAAGAAGAAGCAACACCAAATTTCTTGTTTAGTAGTGGTGGTGGTGGAGCGCATGGAGAATCGCCACAAGTGGGGCCAGAAACAGCCGACTGTTCGATTTTTGTAAGCACATTATCGTGTGATAAAGCTAATTTTTTGTGTAGTGGTGGTGGTGGTGGAGCACATGGAGAATCGCCACAGGTGCGGTTCGAAACAGCCGACTTCTTCATATTTCTAAGTGCATTATTATCTGATGAAACAATTTTTTTGTGTAGTAATGGTGGTGGAGGAGCGCATGGAGAACTGCCGCAGGTGGGGTTTGAAACAGCTGACTGCTTCATATTTGTATGCTCTGATACAACAAATTCTTTGTTGAGCAATGTTGGTGGTGGAGCGCATGAAGAACTGCCACAGGTAGGGTTTGAAACAGCTGACAGCTTTCATATTGTTGCTGGAAGGATTTGGGAGGATATATCGAGCGGATACCTGAACCATACAAATAAGGGATAGCACAGCGAACATTGTGTTTATTTTCATGCGCAACAAACTTCTCATGTTTGGAGTTGAGACTGCTTATTAGGGGAAGAGCATCAGTAGTTGAGCACCCTAACTTCGCGCTTCTCAAAATCTTAAGTGGAAATTCCAAATCACTCTCAATTTTTTACAGTAGCTTACTTGGGAAGTCCCCTGCTTATAACTAAGCTTTCAGCACCACATCATCAAGTATGGTGCCACATCAGTATGCTTTTTGCCAAGGTGTCCAAAACAGCCCAAAAAAAAGTGAGACCAATAGGCGTGCAAAAGAGGCCCCAATAGTTGTGCAGCTGATATGGCATCACCTGATTGGTTACTTTTTACAATATTGGTACATTTCCTAACAACTATTGGTACATTTCCTAATAAAAATTGATATTTTATGTTTCAAACAATAGGTTTTATTTGGTCAATTTTTGGAACAAAAAGTATCAACAATACTCACAACAATTGATACATGCTCAACTACTGGTGCTTTTCCCCTAACTCAAATGCAGAGAAAAATCTTAATAATTAGGTTGTAGCAGCTAGCCTTAAACACTACACACTAAGCTTTGACAGAGCTTAGATGGCTGTGGGCCCAATCCTTTCGCTTAACAATACATTCCCGTCCAAACGAACAACGTTGTTAACATTCGAATTCGAATTGTTCCCGCTTGTTTCTGTGTAGAAGTTTCACCGTATGTAACAAATAGGTTTCCATCACATCAGTTTTTATTTCCAGTGTATTCCTCGCCTATGCCAAAATGGGAGCTTCTGAATAGGGTAGACATTCATCAAAGCATAACATAAGGGCTTATTTTAGTCAAAAATGCTCTGGGAGCTTCTATTACAGTCAAAAATGCTCTAGGAGTTCTTATGACAGTTCGAAATGCTCTGATAGACATTTATGCAAAATGTGGAAGCATTGATGAGGTACGTGAACTGTTTGACCGAATGCCTCCAAGAAATGTTGGCTCATGGAATGCTATGATTGCAGGCTATACACAAAACGACTTTAATGAAAAGGTTCAGATGCTTTCAACCAAATGCTCTGTCAACATCCTCCAGCCTGTGCAAAAATGGAAGAATCACAAGAAAAACATATGAGGAATTTTTTCAGTTGGTGTAGTTGCAATTGCCCTGTTAGAAATGTATGCAAAATGTGTAAGCCGAGACAAGGCACATAAACTGTTTGATAGAATGCCTTGGAGAAACATGGTCTCATAGAACACCTGATTACAAGATATGAACATAATTGATTTGTTTATTTAAGTTTACATGATTATAACAATGATTAATACACACAACACAAAGACCTAAAAAAACAATACATTCTTATTTATTTAAGCGTAGATGATTATAATAATGATTAAAATTTCTAAAAAAAAAAAATACATTCTTATTTATTTAAGCTTAGATGATTATAATAATGATTAAAACTTCTCACTTTTTCTAGTATGCTCTCCTACATGCTAGTTCACAGCCATTTAATTACACTTACTATGACAATTCAAACATAAATTATACTATAATATAGATTCTTAATTACACATTACTCTAATTACCTTCACTATGTTACATTATTATATCCCTTTAGATTGCATTCCACTTCACAGTCCTTGTTCTCCACTCACAATATTTATTTAAGACCTCACAATCTCACGCTACTTCCATTCTACCTCTAAACTTCTTCCCTTAACTCTTCACATACCTTTATTTGTTCCAAACTAAATATAAATAACATCTATAAGTTTTTCTAATGATCTAATTTATAGTTCAAGAGGAATTTCTTTAATTTCCACCAAACTAGAAGAGCATGTCATCTTGAAGGAAATGGGTTAACTAATTTTTGTAGGGTCTAGTTATATTCTCCTCATTTCCTATAACATTTTATGTTGTGAGGGTTTTTTATTTCAGAATTCCTTAGGCTCAACTAATTCTTTTCAAACTCATTTCCTAATAATTTGTGGGATATTCTATCAATATTTTTGTGTCCATAATGGATTTCTAATTTATAATCTTACAAAAGATTGGATCAACCTCAATTTTTATCAATTAATTTAGTTTCCTAGATTAGATTCTAGTTCAATTACATTTTATAAGGGTTTGGACAAGTCTCTCATTCTAATTTCTTAGAGTTATATGAACTAAAAAATTATTGAAAATTAAAGACATTCACTTAAGTGAAATTTGAGTACCATGACACACTATAATAAAGGAAATTAATCACGTTAGACTATGGTGTGAAAGTGGCATATATATTTTAAATATTGAAATTGTGTTAAAACTAAATATAGAATTTTTAAACTATTTTATATTTTTGTTTAAATTTCAAATATAAAATATTAGGCTAGTTTCAAAAACTTGACAGTTTTCTTTGATCATTGAAAATGTTCAAAAAATGATAGTATCTCAATAAATGTTCTATCATTAGGGCATCACATTTTTCTATACAATTTAAAAATAATAGGTGAGAGATCATCAATAATAAATATATAATACTAAAAGTGAAAAATAGGAATTTATAGTTAAATGTAATGGGTTTGTGTGTGTGTGTGTGTGTGTGTGTGTGTGTCTGTGTGTGTGTGTGTGTGTGTGTGAGAGAGAGAGAGAGAGAGAGAGAGAGAGAGAGAGAGAGAGAGAGAGAGAGAGAGAGAGAGAGAGAGAGAGAGAGAGAGAGTATTATATCATATGAAATGATAACTTGGTTATAGGGAATTGATGGTAGTGAAAAATCTTGAATATACCCATAAGAAATTATATTTTGAAAGTTCATATCAAACACTGAGTTCATATAATTAGAGTGGAAATTAAAGATGATACTAAATCATTAAAGTGTATTGGTGTCACCTTGAAGAACATCATCTAAAATAACTTTGAAATGCCCTTTGAACATGGGGCCAATACATAGAGAAATTGTATGCTAGTAAGGTTGACTCAATTTGACCTAGAATGAGTGGTTATATTTTTTGTAGAATCATGTAAATCCTTATATTTATTTCCATCTCACCCATTCTAATAGTATTTAGAGAAGAAGAGGAGTAAGATGACAATTGAAATAGTAAGAGGCCATAAATAAAAATGTGCCAATTATCAACCAAATAAGGTGAGTAAAAAAAAAAATATCATTCACATTAAATATTGATTTAGAGATAAGTTTTAGTAATACTATAGAGTTAATCAAATCCTAATTATAATAACTTCTTATGAAATGTAGATTAAAAAATTAGCTTCCCATAATTATATACCATGTGGAGTTGTAGAGTGAGTAAATGAGTCATTCATTTGAAAAGACTCAAATGAGGCACAAACTTTAACAATAAAGGAAAGGGTACATGAAAACAAACATTATGATCATTATAGAAATTCTAATTTTAAATATTTATACTATGTTTGAAGACGAGTCATAGACCATAGTATTTTCAATTCGATTGATTCTCATATTGGCATTAAATGGGTAGCTTGATTTGCTTATCTATAACAATGGTTGAATTCATATGAGATAAAGTCATCCCTATTTTGTGTATGAAACAAAAATATTATTTCAATTTCAGAAAGAAATCAACCTTGTGTTTCGGCACTAATGAGTTACTTGTAGAGAAATAAAAAAAAAATTATCTTTAATTAAAATAATGAAATAAGATTTCCACAATCCATAGTAATCTTGGTAAGCAAGTTTCAGGAATTAGATTGTGTACGAGTTTTTTGATCAACATTTTGGATCACACTCTGTGATCCATCATCAGGATGATTGAGAGAACAAGAAGAAAAAATGATGATGTATCACGAAGTGTGATCTAAAATGTTGATAAAAAAAACTTGAACAAAATCTGATTCCAAAAACTTGCTTACCAAGATTAATTAAAATAATAAAACTTCATATTTTTAGAAACTTTTCTTTAAGATATATGAAAGTTTATTCTTTGCTTCTTAAATTTTTTATTAATATGAATTGAAGTGGAGATAATTTTGCATTTTCAAATAATTTCTTAAATTTTATAACTTGGCACCAAGCATGCTACTATACATTTTTATTAGTAACTCTTTCCAAAATGTTTTGGCTATATCTATTTTAGATAAAAAAATAGTTGGTTCAATCTATTGCATAATTGACTATGCATACTTAGAATGTGTCCTAATAGTTGTAAAATTCTTTTCAATAACATTAGATAGTTTGACTGCTTCCTCGCGATTGCTTAGGTTGTGGGTTTCATTACTACAGTCTTTTTCTTCCTTGTTTGTGGGTCTCCCTTTCAATGTTGATTGGTAGTGGGTTTTTTAAGATCTAGATTACTAGAGGGGGCATCTTACCTTGAGTTTTCTCCTACAAGGCTTTTGGTTCCTATTATTGAGGCTACTTTTGTAGATCCTATTGTGGCAACTTCGACCAATTATGGTGATTTTGGTCCTATTGGGGTGGGTTGTGGGGTTTTCCTTGCTCCTATGTACCCAATTGTTGTGTTTTTAGGGTTTCATACTAGTAATAGGTTTAGGGTTGTATTTCAAAATCCTTTGGTCATTCATGTTCTAGTTCATTCCTTGACTACACTTTGCGTTGTGCTTGTTTTCTAGGAATGCCTAGGTGATTGTATTGTTTCAAGGATTCTAGGTGCATTCCAAACCCAATTTCTTTTTAAATCTTGGTGGTACCTTTCCTTATATGAGAGATTGTTTGTTCAAGGTGATCCTATAGGGAAAAGGTTTTAGGGGTTCATATTAGTAATAGGTTTAGGGGTGCCTTTCAAAACCCATCAGTTGTTGCCTATTCCCTTCACTACTTTTGTCTTAGCTTAATTTTCTTTTTTGAATTTGGTTCAGGGTTCTTACCTAAACCCTTTTGATCTAAATTTTTTTAATCTAATGTAGTTTTTGGATGCTTTTTCCTGTTAGTTTGATCCTCTAGTCAAAAGCATCTCTCTCAAAATAGGGTTTTATCTTTTTTGGTTTTAGTTGTCTCATTGCTTGTGAGATCCTCTTTCTGCATAGTTGGTTGTTATATAAGGGTTTGGACCCTCTCTTGATTTACCTAGTTTTTAGACTAATTCAAAACATTCTAGTGTGACCTTTTGGAATTGGAAGTAGTTATGTCACATAAACAATGCATTACAATGATGAATAATTTTATATATGTTTTTAAAACCTATTATAAAGTATGATAGAAAAATAGAATTTTATGTGATCATAAATCCTTTATAGTTTCTTCATATAGTGATGGGTTAGAATATAAAGACCTCCTAATTAGAACATTTATTCAAGATCTCAAACTAGCTTAGTTGTTATTTTCTATCATTAATGTATCCTACATTGCATGATAAAATCTCATGTCTTAATTCTCCCTAATTGGTCCTTTATCTCAATTTTTTCAATTAAAAATAAAGAAAATGATTTTATTTATTTCTTTGTGTTATCTTTCTATATATTAATTAATTAGGGATTCTATTAGGAACATTTCCCATGAAATGGATATAATATAAAGTTGCCTGTTAATTGGCCGGATAGGGTTAATCCGATAGATGTTGGGAAGAGAGTGGTTGAGTGGACCCCCCCGGAATATGGATGGACAAAGATCAACTTCTATGGTGTGTCTAAGGGCAACCGAGGACTGTTGAGTGATAGGTGTGTTGCGAAGAACTTCCTAGGGGTCAAAATTGGTGAAGGTTGGCAAACGTTGCCAAATGGTCCCAACAATGAAGCTGAGGCCAAAGAAGATGTTATTTTTGTGCTTATAGCTCGTAGATTAGGTGTGACCAAGCTAAATTTGGAAGGGGAATCCCTTGTGATCGTCAATGCAATCATTTGTGATAGCTCGCTAAGTTAGAAAATTAGTCATGATATTGACATGATCACACCAAGTTTGAAACTTTTTGAAGACTTCAAGATATCCCACATAAACTGAGGTGGCAATGTGGAGGTAGATAGATGTGAAAATGAGGATTTGGCGTTGGAGGTGGGTGTGATGAGGATATTAGTACCAGAGTAGATGTGGTATCATGGGGCTGAATTTTGATAGAAACTATCCGTTGCCACTGAGGTGACGAGCATTTAATGTTGAGGCTTGAGTGTTTTTTGATGGTGGTATGGGATGATAGCCTGTGGTGTTCATCCTTCCTCCATATTGCTAGTAGTTTTCTCAGGCAAGGTGGCAGATCTCGAAGAGCTAGCCATATGTGATGTAAACTCAAAAGGTGTACTCGCATTTATGAAGTGCAGTCGAAGAATGTCTCAAGAATATCGAAGGAAGATTTACATTTAAGAAGCGAGTTATCATGTTAGGGAAACAAATTTTGTTCTTGGTTATTGAGCATAGAGAAGTGAGTTTTTGGTAAGATTTCTCAGGGGTGTGGGTAGTGCAGGTTTTGTGTGTTGGTATAGTTATGGAGCCGAACTTTTCCCTAAAGGCAATGCACCTTATGGTGGTCTTTTGGGGTGACATTTTAGATGAACGTCTCACAAATATCTTTATGTTTGATGACCAAGACTTTCTCAATAGAGTGGAGATTGTGCTCAGTGATGAATACATGTGGGGGGAGTACAGATACTGTACTAACATATATATTGCATCCATGTTCGCTGTGTTGGATTTTGAGCTGGCAGGGACAGATCATGTTCACTGGTTGGTTTCAAATAGTGTGAAGGAAGAATAGAGAGGCAGATTGGATGACTTTATTTAGATGGTGAGAGATGGGGAAGGATTTGTTTTCCCGAATGGCATGTGGCTACATTTTAGTGAATTTCAATCCCCTCTACACCCGTTCCTTTTATGGAGTCTGAACTGTAGCAAGAAAGTTCGTAGGGCTTTGACCCAAATTGGTATGCATGGAGTACAGGAATACATCAGGGTGTGGGAACGTGCTGAAATTCACTTGGAGTTGGAAAAATGGAACCCCTCGATTGGAAGGAAAGTGGGTGGGGACTCAAGTTCGAGTTCCTCTTTGAAGAAAAAGCCTGGGAGGCCTTGAGGATCCAAGAACACCATGGGTGGTAAATCTCTATGGATTGGCTTCCCCCTAGAAGCTCAAGATGACCATGTCAACAATAAGGATCAGCGTGAGCATCTGATGGATGGATGCGAGAAAGGCAAGGAGATTGTGGTGGTTAATGCACCACATTATTTTTCAATTTTGTTGGGTTTGTTTTGATATCTAGGGCAGCCTTTGTATGTAATTATCAGACTTCATGTACTTAGTTTTTTGTCTGGTTGGTTCTTTGGTGGCTCTCCTTATTTTGAAGTATATCATATGTAATAAACTTATTTTTTGACATATGAATATAAAGTACCATTTACTGATTGAAAAAATATATATAATATAAATCTTACATGCATAAGAGAACAAATCACCATAATAGTCTATTATTAAGTATCTATACAAAAATATGAAGGAACATTAAATTGCCATTACAAACCAATACAACAAAAAATAGTGAAAATTGATATAAATTTGTGAATGTCTCCCTACAAACACCACAAACATAACCAGCAAAATCATAAAGGGATTAAAAAAACTCAATAATGCCAAAATCTAGAATTCACTATACCACATTACAATCCACTAGGTATTCAACCTCTATTGCATTAGGGTTCTACATTACATTTTCAAGACACTACCAACTATGGGATCAAGTAATGGAACCTATTTCATGAAATAAATCCTTCCTATGCCAAGCTCTATGGATCTTATATCTAAAAAATAATAGAATTGTGAAGATGCTAGATACATCTACTTGCCACTTACTATGAATCGCCATGAAATTTGTCAACACCTACCATACATCTACACAAAATTTATGAAGAAATCGCAACTTAGAATGCACTAGTTTCAATTATTCATTTTTAATAGTTAAAAATCCTAAATGATTTAAATGAATGTTCTTAACATCATCACTAATAATTTTCTTCTATATTTATCACCACTTCTTCCTTAAAATTTAATATATTCATATCTTTAAATATGTAGGATATAAAAAACATATAATCTCTACACTCTAAGCTACACTAGGGATATATACTACTAGAATTAATATGAAACCCTCTTGTATGCAGGTCTTCTAATGTAGGGGACATGATTAACAAAACTACTAAATTACCCAAAACTAACTTAAGGACATTAAGGCAACTATTTCAATAGAAGTGAAGGTTTAAATCAATCTTGTACCATGAGTTGGCAATTTGTTCTTAACAGATCCCTTCTAATAATGATGCTTGATTGTCATGGTGATTATTACACTATATACCAACCAAAGAATAAAAATATAAATTGCACCAAAATACCATGTCATAGTTTATTACCAATAATAAGATAGAATAGGCAAAAACCACCACATTATGTGAATTCAAAAATATTCCCATGCATACTACATAAATGTAGGAAGATTCTTTAATATGTAATATATTATTACAACACTATTTTACTAGATTGAGATTAATTAACTATTTTTAATACCTCAACTCAAAAATATTTTGATTTTTCTTTGCAACCCATGTGAAAATAAGTTATCTTCAAATATGATGGCATTAGGATTCTTGAAAGTTGCTCTCTTAAT
This sequence comes from Cryptomeria japonica, assembly GCF_030272615.1. Classification (NCBI taxonomy): domain Eukaryota; kingdom Viridiplantae; phylum Streptophyta; class Pinopsida; order Cupressales; family Cupressaceae; genus Cryptomeria; species Cryptomeria japonica. Next base: position 235,021,432 of record NC_081413.1, on the reverse strand, counting down.
CATTTTTACAGCATAAAGATGAAAACTTCCTTGATTTCATATACATGGAGAGAAAATCCTTTCACTTACATTATTGATAGATAACAAGAGTTAGAAGTTGAGTTTTTGTGCTTAAGAGCATCATGAGGCAATGGAGAGGGTTTCATCTATTCTTTTTTTTTCTTAAATTAATTTTTTATTGGTTCTTTGCCATATAATTTTTTTGTTTAATTAGTAAATTCAATCTCTATGTCCATAAGAAACATATATTTAATATAATATAATTAGAGCTACAAACATAGTATCCTATTTTTTCTTAAGCTAATCAAACCACTTCATTAGTGTGTTGAAGGTTTGAATGTGGTATGAGAAGCATGGGAATAATAGAGGATGCATAAAGAGGGTGAGAAGAGGGAATGGAATGGTAGTGGAAGGAAAATCACTCTATAAATGAAGAGTTGTCATAAGATGACAAGAAGAATGATATAAGAAATCATTATAGTATTTAAATGAGTAAAAATTGTCTAACTTTAAAATGATAACTTTAGCTTGAACATAAATCATTACTTTTTAATAACATCATAAAATTCACACATAATAAACAATGACAAAATAAAAATTTCATCAATTTCAACCTAAGCATATTTCATCATCTTGATAAAACTTGTTAATCTTAGATATTCTTCAATAATTGGCACAGTGACTTATGATACAAAACTTATTAAAAATATGCACCATGGCAGTTGTAGCTACAAAATGTGACAAAATTCCTTTGTTATTTATCCTATGATAGATGTTCATACCTATTTCCAAAACTTCCAATTTAGCACAAACTGGAAGGATGTTAGCAAAGCTTTAGACCTGACAATTGCATTTGATTGAAAGTCTCTAAAACCTTTGCCACAAACCCATTATGTTCATATCCTATAATCAGGAGTTCTGTGGGAGCATATTTCTCTGAGGCATTTTGTCAAATAGTTCACATGCCTTGTCTACACATTTTGCATACATGTCAACCAAGGCCATTGCAGCTACAACAACTGATCTTGTGATGGATGTCACACCCTATTCCAAAGCTCCCATTTTCTTATCGACTGGACGATGTTGACAGAGCTTTACAACTGCTAATCGTATTTGGTTGAATGCATCTGAATGCTTTTCATTAAACTTATTTTGTGCATATCCTGCAATCATAGCATTCCATAAACTGACATTGCTTGGAGGCATTAAGTCAAACAGTTCTCGTACCTCATTGATGCTTCCACATTTCGCATAAATGTCTATCAGAGTAGTTCCGACTGTAATAAAATTTCCCAGAGCATGTTTGACTATGATAAGGCCTTCTGTTATGGTTTGTTGGATGTCTACCCTATCCAAAATCTCCCATTTAGGCACAAGTAGAGAGTACACTGAATATAAACACCGATTTGGATGGAAACCTATTTTCTCCATACGATAAGACTTTTGTGTGGGAACAATTCAAATTCAAATGTTAACAATGTTGTTCTTTTGGCTGGAATTGACGAGAATGTATAGTTAGATGAAAGTATTGGGCCCACAGCCACCTAACCTTGGTCAGAGCTTAGCATGTTATGTTTAAGCCACCCCAGTTATAGCCAAAGATTGAGATGGGTTCCAATGCATCATCGCGACCAATTTATAGGGGGGAATTTAACCTACAAATAATTTCTTCCACAACGAGTTATTCTAAGTCGTATGGTGTATTGGAGATGAAGCATTAGCAATACTGTATTCATTTTTCATAAATGTGTACCTATTTTTAGGTTCATTTTGTATACAGCCTGCGATTCAAACTAGAAGCTTTGACTAACCCTTCCATTTTATTAAAAACCTATTGAAATAAACATCATGATGAATATGCGATCTAGGGGAGGCATACTAGTTATCGTTATAGTTAATTTCACATATCCATAGATTTTAAATGGTACAACAGATTTTGATGGTTTGTTTAGTTCTCTTGTATATGGCTTAACTGCTTATAGCTTCGGGATAGTGACGATTCACACTCTATCATCTTTTATGTGTGCAAGGATCAAAAAGTGGTTACTTCAAAGTGTCATCTAATACATATTTAAAGATACCTAATAAATGTGCATTACAAGCACCTCAAAAACTTCCCACACTTATGCACAAATGCCCTTTATAAGTGTGTGCTATGGGTGCCAATAAAGTTGCAAAACTCCTCCAATTAAAATCTACAAATTCTAACTATTGGGTGTACAAGTGGGCGACTATTGGTACATGTGAAATTTAGTAATGGGCTTTCAGTTAATATTTTTTTAGTTTCTTTAATGTTAGTGATTTGGGGGTTGGCTGAGCAAGGAGTGAATGGTAATTAGAACATGACAATAATTGGTGCTCTTCCCCTAGTGTTAATATGAAACATCCTCTTTATTTGAAATTTATCAGAATAAATAATCAACACTTTTTGGTGAAATAGACTAGTGTAAGCAAGCATGCCATTGATTGCCATAAACAGATAGCACCTTATCATGCCAAGGTAAAAAATTACACTAGATATTTGACTCCAATAATTTAATTTTGGTAATATTCATTCATACGAGGATTTTAGTTGAATTTATTGGATTTTTGTCAAGTTCATCTTAACTGAAGTTAGATTTACAACATGCCAAATAGACAAGCCTTATCATTTTGAATTTTCTTCTAAAACATATTATGTATGACTTGTTGATCACACACTTATTTTGTTAGACAATTTTTAATGAAGAAGATAAACATCCAAATAATGATGAAAACAAATTTATAAATTTGGGTTAATCAAATATTATAATCAATTAATTTTTTTAGAAGTATCGCACATCATGTAACAAAATCAAAGAATCTTGGAATAAGAAAAAATGAAAAGATTTATTTATTTTTAGTAGTTGATAAATTGTTCATTACTATTTGAATAATTTTTAAATTGCTATTTACAATCAAGACTTATTATATTGGTTTGAAGCATAATTATGAATTATTAAGTATTTTACTCTCAAACTTTGGTGGATTGATCTTGAAAACCATAGATTTTGATTTTAAGTACAAAATATTTGATCTTTCATGTGAATTAAGTCTATATTGTATGAATTTGTTCCAATAAAACGTACAACTTAAAAATATGTTCATCTATTTCTTTGTAGTAAATATGTAAATGAAGGCCATTATTACACTTGCTTTGGACTCACTTTCATCATTGTGCCTTATGTTCCCAATTAATGTCGGATTGTGCTTATTTTTAAGACCATTTTTGGAATCTTAGTGCAATCCTCTACTCAACAACCTTTGTTTTAGCCTATCATAGTAGACTAGGTCTCCTAGCACCCTTGTCCATCCAATTTTTCACCAAATTCAAAATTACAGTAGTCATCTCTTTGAGTAGGGGGAAGTGCATCAGAATGTTGGCCTCCCTTAAAAATTAAATCTAAATAAGTGTAAGTTTTATATAAATACAACCCCTTTTGCATTCAAACTCTAACAATAATCAAATCACATCTAGTATCAATCCACATGAGAATTCAATCTAGGATCTCTAAGGAAATTGAGCACAAGTCTTCAATCAAGGATGAAAACATTCAAGTTTTAGCAATAGGAGTAAAGTATATGTGTTCCTCCATGATGAAGGCATGAATTTTGCATATCTCAAGAGACATCAAAATTTGTTGAAGACTTCAAGGAAATGATCTCATTTCAAAAGTAAAATTTAAAATTTCAGACATTTCCATTAAGGTTGTAGCATTTGCCCTTCTTAAGGATATGCTCTATTTTCATCAATATTGTTGTAGTAGAGGGGGAAACACCAACACAAGGTTTGACTTGGGCATGTCCCTTACAACACAATATTTTTCTCTCTTTTCATGAACACAAATGTAGATTCGACTATAGACAAGGTTATAGGATCATAGACCAAAGAATAATATAGATGATCTTAATCATTGAATAGGGAGAAACCCCTAGACTAGGGCATGCTCCAATCACATCTGACACTTTTTGGTTGATTTTAGAGAGATAGACCCACATAGCCTTCTCATGTAGAATCTAGAACCTTGTACTGATAAAGACACCCTTAGAGTAATGTGTCCAACACTCTAGTCTTGCATTTCTATGCCCAAATTCTTCTCTATCGTTTAATTCCATATATTTGCTATTGTGTTGATTTTTAATTTTGTATCTTGTTATTTATACTAAATTATTATTTTATTTCCTATATATCAACCTAGTTCATTTACATGCATTGTGCAATATCAACTCCAATTAGACACAAAAGGAATCATAAACTCTTAGCATTCAACTCTTCTATTAGGACTATAGCTACACCTAGTTTATGAATCCCAAATAAGATGGCACATAAATATTTGAGATCTCTATTTTCATTCCTAGACTAGGATCCTATTTTCACCATATTTTAGTGATAAACCATCTAGGTTCCCACAAGAATATTAGAAAATATTATAATTTAGAGATACAAGGTTATTAACCCAAATGATCCATTATGAATACCTAAACATTTATTTCATGTAGAAACATAATCTTTGCACACATATTGCATGCAGTCAAATAAAAAACAATGTATAATAAACTTTGGAAATGTTTTCAAATTTACCACTCAAAGAGGGAACTAAATTTTTTAAATTATAACAAAGTAAAAAAGAGTGATATGTTAATTTTATAACATAGCATACACCAAATGAGGTAATTCATATAGTTTTTCTTTCAACATGTGTTACTGCACTATCACCTTCAATCATATATCAACATTTGAACACACAATGAACCTCTAACATTCCACACAAAGGCACAATATGAAAGAAAATAATCATTTATATTGCAACAAGATTAAATTTAGGAATCACAAATTAAGAACATACAACCACATGAGAAACTAAATTAATTATAATTATTAGTGACACAACATTGGTTGTAATTTTAAATGTGATACCTCAAGCCTTACACCTAGGAGATTATCCAATTAAACTTTTTTTTAATGAACCATATTCGCAACCAAATGATAACGTGTCACACTACATAAAAAATTGTAGCTAAATATCATTTAAAATAAAATGACAAAAAGAGATTAACAACATGAATGACCTCATCAACACTACAAATAATATCACTATTTCAAACCTTATTAATCATGTTAGGAAACCATGATTATGTTTCTAGGAGAAGGGGAAATGACATAAAAACAATGATCAAGTACCACAACATATTCATCCTCTCTTAAAAGTACAACACAAGGGTAAGGTGAAATTTTTTTTAACCTCAAATCCCCACCAAAACATGCTTAAAATATTGTACACCATCAAATGAAACCTGCATGAATGCTAGATCAACTAAGGGATATTACATCTTATCTAGGCAACACAAACAATCAATTTCTTGAGTGAGGTGTAAGGTGAGAGTAATGACCATCTCCAATACACTCAACATGACCTACATTATACCTAATGACAAGGGTTAAAATCCCTAAAGGGTTTCCTTACTAGGACGTACAAACCACCTAGTAAATAGATCAATGATGAGATGGTTTTAAGAAATAAAATGATTCCCAATGTAATAGGTGCTATAACTCCCTAAGTATAACAATTTTCAACAAAATGAAAATTTAGGAAGAATCACCAATCCAAGGGAAATATTTGCATAGAAAATTTCCCCTAAAAATGATTTAAAACTTCACTTTCCAATACAAAAGGATACAATAGCATGTCAAAGGACAATAGCACATTTAGAGGAAACAATAATGCTAGAGGGAAACTATCATGAGTCCACTAGCTCCATGTATCTACATTGGCATATTTTTTAGCGCTAGAGTCTTTACCTAGTAGTGGAGTCTCAAGAATACAGTATAGTCATTTCATTATGTTGGTGGCTTGTTTTGATTCAAACACTTGACCAAAGAACTAACCCTAGTTTTTTTCTAGATCTCCATGCCAAAAGAAAATAGTTAGGACACAAGTGAAGATAGTCACAACAAATAATACACTCCAAAATAATAAAAACAACCAAAAGATTGAAATGAAAAAAAATATTGATTTCCAAACCATTAGCCTATGAAGAAGATAACTTTCATTAGATAGGGAGTAAACAATGGACTCCAAAACATGACGAATGATATTGAGAATGAAGGGGAAGGGTTCCTAGCCATACTATTCATTGTAAGGTCATAAGGAGAATACAAAACATCACCACATTGTGGTGGTTACTATTACCCAAAACAGAATAGAAACGAAAAGGGAAGTAATGCTTTATGCATACCAAATAATATATTTTAACACATTAATTTTATTTTAAATGCAATTACAAACACACTCTATGGCCATTCTACAAGATTTCTTGAAAGATAAATTACATATGAAATTAAGTAGCATTCAAGACAAATATTGGGAAAGCATGCAACTAAAGCTAGATTATTCACTACTTATATTGGGAATTTACATTCCATTGAATAAGAAGTTACATAACAATAAATTGCAAATAAAGATTTAATTCTTGAAATTTAAGATGCACAATGCCTCCCTACATGTTATATAGGCTGAGATAGAAAGGAAAAGGGTGAAGAAAATAAAATGCATGGAGTCTATGGCTATGGGTTTTGGCTCTACGTCATCTCTGATTAAAGCCACCCCTAATTATGTGCTGGTTGCCACTGGCTCTTGGATTGGTTCAAGAAAAAAAGTGTCTTTTTTTCATAAAGTGTTAAGTGTGTGCCAAGATTGGGAAGAAAAAGGTGGCCCCATGTAGTAGAGAATCTCTTTGTGTTTGTACTAAGTGGTTGGGCTCTGTTTTTTTGGGTTTTGGTTTCACTCTATTTTGTAGATTTTCTAGTTTAGTTGTTGGATTTTTGGTCAACCAATTGAATTTTGTTGTGTTTTGGTGGGTTTTATTTTTTTACTGGTTGCGCATCCCTCATGCACTCTTGGTATCACTCTATGGTTATGTAATGGTACTGGTCTATCCCACTTTTTTAAATAAAAACTTTAAACAAAGATTTTAAACTTGAGATTAAATGAAATAAAACTCACAAATAATCAAACAAATTTAAAAAAAAATGTTTTGACAATTGATGTGAACGAATTTTGTAGAAATCTTAATTTCATATTAATATTTAATGTTTGACATGATAAATTTCCCATTGTTTGTGTTAGACCATTGAATGATTACTTAATCTAATTAATTTTAGAATAAAGTGTCTAATTATTTTACTAATCAATGTCTAATTGAAACTTATCATTTTGTATCAATATTGTGACTCATAACAAAAGATGACAAGCTTCTTCCCTATCGTAGTATGGTTGAATATCTTAAGAAACATTTCACAATAGTGAAGTTTGATCAAATTCCATTGACAAACAACAGAGCTACAGATGCAATGGCCACCATTGGCTCCCTCCTTCAGATGCCAACACATAGTCAGAAGTGTGAGTTCTTGGTCGAGCAATTATTCATACCAACATACAATTTACCAGAATTTGAAATGGTGTGCATACTCATTTTTCCCAGATCACCCTGGTATCAAGAGACCTTTGCTTTCCTAAAAGATAACACCATTCCCCACACCTTACCAAAACCCAACAACAAACCTTCATCTGTCGATGTGCTCGTTACACTATGCTTGGAGACACCTTATTTAGAAGGCATTTTGATGGTTCCCTCCTAAGGTGTTTAGATAAACAAGAGGCTGAATGGGCACTATGTGAAGTGCATGAAGGCATCTGTGGGGCACACTCAAGTGGGCTCACCTTTGCTAAAAAAATCTTGAGAACATGATACTACTAGTCTAAAATGGAAGTAGATGCATATAATTATGTGAAGAAATGTATCCCTTGCTAGCAACATGGTGACAAGATCCATGCACCATCAGCCATTCATTACACCCTGATCCTTCTCACAGTGGGGGCTTGATCTCATTGGGAAAATCCACCCTACATCCTCCAATAGTCATAAATTCATTATCACTGCCACCAAATATTTTTCCATGTGGGTAGAGGCCATCCCTCTTACCTTCACCACTAGTAATCATATCTCCAAATTCATTCTTAACTACTTGATCTGTCGATATGGAATCCCAAAAGTTATCATTACAGATAACAACAAACAATTCAAAAATTAGGATGTTACATCCAACATCACTTCTCCACCCCATATTACCCACAAGGTAATGGTCAAGCTAAGGCTTCTAACAAAACCCTAATCAAAATCCTAAAAAAGACAGTCAATGAAGATGGTCATGATTGGAACCTCCAACTCCACCCTACTCTATGGGCTTACCGCACCTCCATTCGCACACCCACTGGCACCACCCCCTATTCCCTTGTCTTTGGCTCTGAAGCCATCCTCCCTCTTGAGATCCAGATCCCCTCTCTAAGGGTGTTGCTACAATATATCCTACTAGATGAGGGATTCAGAATTGCTAGACTACAAGAGCTAGAACTGCTAGATGAAAAGCACCTCAAGGCCTTAAACTATCTCCAGGTATATCAGAATCGCCTATGCATGAATTACCACAAGAAGGTAAGAAATCAAGAATTGAAATTGGTGATCTTGTCCTCATGGAAAATCAGAAAAAACTTCAAGAAAGAGAGAAGAAAGATAAGTTTGAGCCTAATTGGCTTCGACTATATGTGATCACAACAAAATATGGATTAGGGGCATATTAGTTGGCATAGGCCTAGGAAACAGGAAACAAAAGCTCAGTTTGATGGGACAAACATTTATTCATGATCTAGGTGAAGACTCATCATCATACAAGTGATTATTCCAGTGGGAGTGGAGGAACGTCATGATGGCAGAATTGGATAGTGAGGATGATGGATATGAGGTGATGGAACGTTGTCCTGATAGACTATGGATCTAGATTATTTACCTTAGCGCATCTCGGTTTTCACCAAGGTACTTGCCCATAGCGCCATAAAATAATTTTCACTAATGGACGAATTGATTTTTCTTTACTTTTTTTTTGTGTCACAAAGCGCCTATTTACCAGGTTTTCACCAGAGTGACAATTTTTTTTCAAGATCTTTTTCTCATTTTTTTGTATTTTTCTTGCTTTTTTGAATTTTTTGATTTTTTGATTTTTGGACAATTGATGACTTTCTGAGGACTAGGCATAGAATATTTTTAGGGGCATGATGTTCATATAGATTAAATTATATATTACTCATATAGGTTACATTATCTATTCATTTCATTACGCTATTCATTATCATTTTCATAAGCATTAACCACTTAGATTGCATTGCATATGTTATTTAGGTTACATTATCCATTCATATTAGATTCGCTTAGATTACATTCACTGTCCATCTTACATCTACATTACATTATTCATCCATAATCATCATCCATGCACCACATCATAAAATAATAAATAAGAGTCCATCATAATAACTTACATGCATCACCGCCACCACAAATCATATAAGCTCAAAAATATGAATATGTCTGTCATAATACAATAATCACCTCAAAGGGTCAAAATATAACACATAAGCCAAAATGGAGCTATCTCTCTCCACCTATCTCCCTAGCTCCCTCCTTAGCACCTCCTCCCCTAGATCCTCCTACTCCCCCTCCTCTAGTTTGCCTAAAAGCCACCGATCCACCTGTCTACTGGCTTTGTGTAGGCCGATGACTCTGTGTCCTTTGAGATTGCATACTCTCAATGTATGAGGTTGCTCTCTGTGTTGCGGGTACCACTCTGTGGTATAGCCCCCTATAGTAGGCTGCCTCCTGACCTACTATCTCCGCCCTCTCCCTCTACTACATCATATCAGAATACATCTGCCCAAGCCCTACGGGGACCAACATCTAATGGGCCACATCCCTATTCCCCAACAGTCATGTGACATCTACCTCTTCCCTCTGCACTCAGCCCCGTAACACCTCTAACTCATCATCCTGTCGGTGGAGAACATCCTCTAAGGCCTCAATAGAGGTCCCTGTTCATGCCTCCTCTAGCATTCGCTCAAGCTCCTCCCTCTCCCCTCTCATAGTATCTACCTCTGTCCTCACTGTATGGAGGCTCTCTTTCAACTCCACTATCTCCCATTGCAACCGCTCCACCTCTACCTCTAGGCTCTACCTCCTAGCTCTCTCTATCTGTAACTTATCCTCAAGTGAGTGAAGTATCACCTAGGTGGCATCCCTCTGCTGCTGGACTCTATCAAAATCAGCCTGTGGCACTCCTCCCCTAGCCTTTGACCCTGCACCCTATACATGTGCCTCTAGACTATCCATGGGTACAACCTCCTCTCCCCCACCAACCTAACCCTCCTCTGCTCTCCACCAACACCCCTCCTTCTGCAACCACAACCCTCTCACCCAGTCCATCATCCTCTCTGCCAACTATCTCATCTACTGCCAGTTGCAGCTCATCAACCTACAAAATGCCAGGAAAGGTAAGGCACACTGGAAAATTTCCCTCCAACCAGCTCTTGTATCCTCTTGTCATCCCTAGATTCTCTCCTTCCCCAAGCCTCTCATCCTAAACCAACTATGGTGCTATTTGGAAACTGGTCCTGCCCTCCAACAGACTCTCTATCGGGCCCCAAAATATCTCCTCTCATGTTGTCTGAGGTTACAATGGTATGTCTCCCACTATGTCTTGGACTAGGCTAAACTATCTCGCTACTCTGTAAGGCACATAATACTCCATGATATATATAGACTTGCGACACAACCACATCTCAACTCCAGCCCAATTTAGCTACTAGTCCCCCCTCCATATCTCACTATCCAAAAATGGCCACCGTGTGAACTGCATAAGCTCGTAAAAAATGTGGTGCCAAAACCATATTGTTCCTATCCATGTATAATGTAGTAGGCCCCTATACCTATCTATATATGGCCATCGGGCCCGCCTATCTTGTACACGTAGTGGTCATAACTGCAACATGCTCCCAAGCCCAGATATGGAGAACTATCACTCCTCCAGATAAGATGGCATACTCCTCGTACACCACAAGATGCATATCATGGTATAACTGAGCCAACATCACAGCTCCCCAGGCATACTATGCACAATCACGTACCATGAAATAAAGACACCTACTCCATCCAACCAGAAACCCATGTCCTCCAAGATCAGGTAGAATCCGTCTGCTCAAAAATTGGCAAATTACATCTAGTAGAGTCACCATCACCTTGCTGATAGGTAGGTGGAAGGTGTTATATATTCTATCCCCCCTCTCAACTAAAGCCATGATCATTGTAGTATGGGCTCGAATACTCGACCACCTACCCACAAAATGCAAGCCCACAAGAACTAGGATCTCTAACTTATCCGATCGCAACCACCAATATAATCTCATGGTTGCTGGCCACTACTCCCTTGACACTAGTGGTCCCAAATCAGCTTGCATCCAATAATCCAATTCATCATTTCATATCCTTAAGCCTTCTCCTACCCCCTGATGCACCCATACCTTACCCCAACCCACAAATTCCTAGCCTATTTTTTCCATCCCTTTCTTCCCTAGTGCAAGCCTTGATTCACTCAGTCCTCATGCCAAACCAATGGCACTCATGCCATTTTATAGGCACACACGCTGACATACCCCAACTAGGAACCATGGACCGAACTAGTACAAGAGCATGCACTGCGCAAATTCTCCTCCCAGCTGACCAAATCCTAAACTACCCTAGTGTGAGTGCCCGCACCGCGATATCCCTATCCCCTCCCTGACCTAACCCTAACCTATCTTAGTGTGACCGTTCACACAATGCTACATTTTCCTAACCCTAAAATTAACCCTAACTCCACTCCATTGTGAGCGCCCAAGTCAAAGTGCGACTATCCATGCCAAACGCTTCTTCTCACCCCAAAACCCCTAGTTTTCCCCTTCCACTTGCAAGTGCTCACACTACCCTAGAGCTACGCATGTTGAAATGATGATCAGCATGTCCACCTCGCTAAACATTAACCCTAAACTAAGCCCTAATCCTAGACTAAACCTACAAAATCATAGAGGAGGATAGTTGTACATACTGGTGGTCCATAGCCCATGGGTTCCTCTTACCATTGGATCCTCTTAGTGCAATGCTCATGGGTGGGAATGCAATCCATCTCTCCTTCTCTTCTTCTAGGCTCTAAGTTGCTCCAAGGCTTGTGTGTAACAATGACCCTCATTGGGCCCTTTGTGGCTTACATGGACCCCCTTGTGGGCCCATTCCCTTGGTGCTCTCCCTCCTTCTATCTCCTCTTCTATTTTTCTCAATCCACTCAATATTTCTTTCTCGTTCATTTCTCACCCCTTCTTCCTTCTTCTTTGTTTCAAGAATTTTTTGTCAATTTTCTAAAAAAATTCTGAAAAAATTCTCGAGGGGGCATACACCACCCTCGTTTTACGGTGGGGCATCCTTTTTTTTCTTCTATCTTTTACCCATTGCCAAATTTTTTGTTGTGTAAAAGAGGGGCAAAATGTAGAGACTTAACTTAATTATTTTAATTTATTTATTTAAATTCCTTGCATAAATAATTTATTAATTGTGCCAATTCCTTCTCAATATTAATCAAATATAATTAATGTTGTCACTATAACTCCATTGATTGATTTATTTAATAAATCAATCTACCTTTATTCTTTTAAAACCCCTAAAATTAATTCTCTCCAAATTCCTCCTTTTAATTAATTAATTTCAATTAATTAATTAATCTAGGTGATTCCTACAAATCACCTTTTTCCTAATCCATCATTAGCCTAATGATTTTTTCTAGAAGCCCCCTAATCTCACTTATCATTATTCTTCTAATTTTTAATTCCCTCCACTCATTCTTTCTTCTAGTCAAATCCTCCTACAAATCTCATTTACTCTAATCCCACCTAATCATTCTTCTAATCCCTCTCCTAATGAGTTACTAGTGGCTAATCCTCATGATTAGCCACAAAGTCAAGTCCTTTTCCCTTCCATCCAACCACCTTCCTTAAATGCCCTTTTCCTTAGTGAATGTGAGATTTTCAAAATCTCTCACATTCCTCTAGACATCCTATCCTCCAAGGAATTTTTAATTTCTCCTTATTCCTCCAATCCCTATGATCATCCTTTTTGAAGAAATTTTAATTCCTTATCCCCATCTCTCAAGGAATATTTTATTCCTTTCTTTTCCCTAGTCACATTGGGAAGTCTTCTGAATGAGCCTTGAGGAGTGTGGAGAAAAGAAATTCTTTTAAGGCATATCTCTTGGTCTCCACACTTGTCTTGTCACCTCTCCTTGGGCCATGTGTGGGCTCACATATTAATCCTAGACCTTCATCTTGGGTCAATTCTAGCCCTCCATTTCTTCTCCTCTTCTCCTATAAATTGAGGACTCCATCCCCTTGTTTATCATCTCCAAATCTTGTAAGTGTATGTTGCTAATTTGCTTAGTGAAATCCATCTAGGTACACAAACTATAGTGAAATCATCCTCATTTGCATACTTAGCCATTTTGATCATCATCCACAACTTCACTCTTTCATCCATCTATCCATCTCCATCCTCATTTGTGCATACCTTGGAGAGACAACAACATATCCACATTGAACCAATTCAATCAAGCTAAGGAGTGGCACATTCTTGGCTTCATCAAGAGTCCAATCGGAGGAACAAGAGAACTAGTGCAGGAGAACCTAAGGGTTCAAATGACCTTAACTCATTTTGGATTGTGAGACCTTCCAGTGGTCATGTAAATACATAAGGACTGGCTCTAGTCCATTTGTTTGGTTGTTTAAGTGCAGTTTTTGAAATTTTGTCTTATCGCAAGCCCTACCCGATCGACAAGTCTTACCCCGATGAGGTCGCCAGAGTATGGAGTGGTTGTATCGGGTATCAGCTGGAGTGGTTCACACTTACCCCATTGACCCGATAAGACGTCGGTGCTCAAAGTATTGTTATCAGGTATCAAGGAGAGTAGTTTCAAGTTACCCCACTGACCCAATAAGAAAGCTTTTAGAGTAGTTTCAAGTTACCCCACTGACCCGATAAGAAAGCTTTGTCTTGGTTGTTCATTGGTGAAGCCATCGAGTATTGGGAGGAGGTATTTCATGTTACCTCGATGACCCGATGAGTAAACATTGGCTTGGAGCGCACTCGATGAGTGTTGCTATCAGAGATCGGGAAGAGTAGTTTCACGCTACACTAATGACCTGATGAAACCACCTAGCTTTCCCAGATGTCATCGGCCATTGGAAGTTAGGTTTTGAAGTCTTCTCAATGACCCGATAGGAAGTGCAGAGTGCGGAAAGTCATCATCGACCATTGGAAGCCAGGATTTATTGTCACACCAATGACCCGATGGAACCTGTGAGACAGTTGCATATGGAAACCATTGGTAACAAGATCTATCTCATCCAATAGGAGGAGTTCACAAAAGAGGATGGAGTGTATAAAAAGACCCAACGTGCATCTATAAGGGGTTGATGGTTGATTGTCATTTGCCTCGGAGAACACATTTATTTTTCTAAAATGCAATAGTGAAGTCCATTTTCTAGTTTCCAATTAGAGTCTAATTTCTATTTGTGAACTACAATAATATGTTAAAAACTATAAGTTCACATATGTTGTTAATGTAAATGCTTCTTTTCTCTATTCTGTGAGTTTCAAGTTTCAACCCATGAATAAGCTCGGGATCTATAAATAAAGCTTTCCATTTCTATTTGTGTTCCTTGTTCACAATAATCATATGGCTCTGACTTGAAACTCCACATGATCATTGGAGATTGTCAAGTAGAGCCAAATATGTATAGTAGGCTTTTATTTGTAAGAGTCCAGGAGATGGCATTAGCTATTCTTGCAAACTGACCCTAGGCAATCTTGGTGATAGTCCAGCTAGGTGTCAGTAACTTGAAGGGGAAGGAATCTATTGAGAACTGGAAGAAGATCTAGAAGGCTACAAGACTGAAAATGAGACATTGTGAAACCAAAAGGAAAAAGTTTACTAAACCAAACAAGATAAGTGGTTTAGCAAAGAGAGATCGAATGTGTGTGTCCTACAGCCCTGCAAGGATATAGTGAGCAAGCTTACTTTGTGAGCTTGAGGAAGGTGAGATAAGCAAACAATTGGTAGGGGAGTACATAGGAAAGACTATGGACCCTAAGAGAGAATATGATTATGCCACCAAAGAACTCCATTTGGTGGTAAATTAGGAAACCCCCTATCAAGAACTCTGTTGTCAAGGTATAATAGATTATTGTTCATGTCTTTCATTTGTATGTTTTATGTTTTTCATTTGAATTGACAATTTAACCTTTCCTAGGATCTTTCCCTTGGTTCAATTAGTTTTAGGACCATTTCTAGACCGTTAGTGTAATCCCCTACTCAACAACCTTTGTTTTAACATAGATAGATAGGAATAGGGCATGCCCAAAATCACATCCAAGTATACTAGGTCTCCTAGCACCCTTGTCCATGCAATTCGGACCCAAATTTAAAATTACAATAGTCATCTTTGTGAGTAGTGGGTAACTGCTCCCCAATGTTGGCGTTTCTTGAAAATTAAATTAAAAAAAGTATAATTTTCATATAAATACAATACCCCTCAAAAAAATTTATCAATCTACATCAAGTAACAATCCTCATGAGAATTTAGTCTAGCATCTTTAAGGAAATTGAGCACAAGTCTTCAATCAATGATTCAAACATTCAAGTTTTAGAAATCTTATCAGGTCTTATATGGTCCTCCATGACGAAGCCATGAATTTACATCTTTCAAGTAATGCCAAACTTTGTATAAGACTTCAAGGAAATGATATCATATTAAAAGTAACAAATAACATTTCAAACCTTTAAATTAAGGTTGTAGAATTTGCCCTCTCTAAGGATGAGCTCGCTTTTTATCAATATTTTAATATTTTTGTAGTTAAGGAGGAAACACAAGCACAAGGTTTGGCTTGGGTGTGCCCCATACAACACAAATTTTTCCCTCTTATTGTTGGCATTCTACACTCTTATGAGAATAGTTGATGTTATCATTGATGGCAACCAACTGGAAATCATCTGGCTACCTACCGACAGTTACCGATACTGGCAATAGACTTCTACATACACCGGTAGGCACTTCACCAGTGGCAATTATGCATACTGACACTCAAGCCAACAAGGAATAAATTTTTTTTATTGTTTTATATTGTAATTATCTTTTGTAAAAGCCGACATGACATATTGTAAAAGACTCATATATATGTGTGAAATCTTATAAGTCATTTAGATAGATGAGAAGATATGATATGATGAGATTTTTGTATAAGGTGATATAGTTAACAATGAAGGTTTTGGTAATAGACTGAGCTTAAACCAGTACTGAATCTGACATAGTTGATGTTGATCTGAAGGAGTACATTGTATTGGATTTTGATAATCCATTTTGTAAGTGAGTGAGACTTCTGTTTTGTAATTGAGCAGTGAGATCTAGGCTGCTAGCCTTCCTGCATGTTCAGGCCCCTCATTGTAAGTAATATTTATTCATTGGCCAGTGAGCGAATATTGTGGGTCACAAATCCCATCGAGGTTTTTCCCACACTGGGTTTCCTTGTTAAATATCTTGTGTTATGGTGCGCTCTCTATGTTCTCTATTATTCCTATTTACTACATTAATTCTTATTTACTGGTACACTATTTTGAGATACAAAGTTCTTAATAAGTTTAATTATTCTGCTAACCAGTTAGACACTAATTCACTCCCCCTCTTAGTGTCTTTGGGACTGTCATTGATTCTAACACTTATCATGTGCATATGTGTATATTCAACAATAGACAAGGTTACATGATAATACAAAAAATAATAATATAGACTATCTCAAACTTTGAATAGGCAGAAACCCCTAAACTAGGGCATGCTCAATCATACCTGACACTTTTTTGGTTGAGTTTACAGAGATATAACTGCATAGCCTTCTAATTCAGAATGCAAAACCTTCTTTTGAAGAAGACACCCTTAGAGTATGGTGCCCAACACACTAGTTCTGTATTTTCATGCCTAGATTCATTTCTATCTTCTCATTATGGATCTTTGCTACTGTGTTTATTTTCAATTTTATATCTTGTTATTTATACTAAAATATTATTTTGGTTCCTATCAATAAACCTAGTTCATTTACACTTAGAACTCTATCAATGCTAAGAGGATGGGGTGAATCAATATACACTTAGAACTTTATCACTTTAACCCTTTAGCACAATATTTATTTCATCCACCATATGCATGAAAGTAAACAATAAAAAAATAGAAGAAATCACACATGTACACCAATTTTTTTATGTGGAAAACCTCAATAGTGAAAAACCATGTTGAGAATCACACCCGTAATATAGAAATCAACGTTTAAAATAATCAAGAAATAGGCCAAGGAGATCACCACTTTGGAATTTCTAGCTATGGTGCACAACCTTAGGGAAAGGTGTTGGGACTTGCACAACTAAAGATAACTTCTTTATATAAGATACATAGTCTCAAAATAATATAATATCAAAAGATTGAATTGTCAAAAAATTGCATCTATCGAAATGCAATTGTAGTTCCTAGATGAAATCACATCTGAAACATGCTTCATCTTCTATTCGATCACATATTTTGATCAAGTTGTATATCTACACATTATATCCACATCCTATATATCTTTCTTTATAATGACTTTGTCCTCTTTATACCATATGTAACACTTAGAAGATCAATAGGTTAGCTAGGACTAGATGAAACATGTGTAAGAAATTATCAACATCAATAATAATTTCCAATACAAATCCGGAAGGAATATTAAATGTATGAAGGACTACACCATGTTGGTACACCTTTCAAAAACCACCAAAATAGTACCACATGCAATGAAATTTGTTGGTGTAATTAATTATTCATCTTGGATATAATTACACTTTACTTAAGTTTACTTAGGAAATGCATTTCATAGTAGTTTGGGTATGAGACACTTGGATGTTTGTGCCACATTGGGATAGTGTGTGTAGGAGAATTTCCACCTTTTATGGTGTGATCTTGTTACTACTCTATCATATCCACTTATTGTGGAGTGATAATTCCACTTTCGGTGGGTGATCCACCTCATGTGAAATATTTTATTGTTTCTCCTACCTACCACACCTATTTCCTACCTACCCTTGTTTCTTATTGAGTCACATGTCATGCTTGTGTGCTCACATATCCATATTGCCTTGCCTATATAAGTAGGCTCATCTTCATTATATGGAACAACGATTGATGATCCAGTTGATTAGTATTTTCATCTTGATAGAATATAGTTTATTCCTATCATCTATTTTGTTCATTCTTATTTGTGCTTTCCATTTCCTCTAGATCTTGGCAAAATCTTACATAGTATTAGAGCCATTAGAGTGCCATAGGTTTGCCATTTGAGAGAAATTTAGGGTTTTCCATTTTGGAGCTTTCTATTGCAGGTTATTATTGGAGCTTGTTGGGTCAAATATAAGGTCTCCATTGGATTCAGAAGGTTTTAGAAAGTCAAAATTGCCTTTTATTTCATCCTAATTTGACATTCGAGGCCAAATCTAGAGCCGTTTGAAGGTGGAGGGTGGTGACTTGTCTTGATAGTGATTTGCAATTTTGGAGCATTTTTGGCCAAATCCATCATTGCCATTGTGCTCAGAAGGCCCAAAAACTCCAAGATCCACTGTCAATTCGTCGAAATCGGCTTCCGTTCGTCCAAGTTGAAAAAATTCCCCTTCCTCGGCAGACTTGCAGGTACAGGTCTAAATTTTTTTTTTTCAGAAATAAAATAAAAATTAAAATTAAAATTCATATTAAATTGGGGTGTGCATTTTAAATTTTTTTTGTTTTTGTTTAAAATTTTTTTGGGCACTTTTTACAGGTCCCGGAGGTCCTGTGTACTTGTGGCCCTCGCAGGCCCTGTGTACTGCAAGGTACCTGTGGATGGCTTCGCAGGCCCTCACATTTAATTTTTTTATAAGTTTTTTAAATTGAAAACAAACTTTTTTTATTTTTTTTTATTTTTTAATATTTTTTTTATTGAAGAATTAAAAAAAAATCATTTTTGTTTTTTTTCTTTATTGGTTTTTAATAAAGTTTTTTTTCCATGGATTATAATAAATTGTTTTTATTTAGATTTTAAAAAATCTTTTAAAAACAAAAATATCATGGAATAAGTTTGTTTTAGATTCTTTTTGTTGTGTGTTACTTCTCTACAGTCACCACACATGTCTTCCCTTTTGTATCATGTGGTAGGATGCTCTGCATCACAATTGTAGTGGAGGTAGAGCCCTCCTTATTTATAAAATTTATTTTTTATGAAATTTTCATAGTAGCATACCTCACAATAGATTAATTATATTGTCAATTTGAAGAGCTATCTTGTCAGATACAACCCTAGCAAGCCTCATGACTTCTTTATTCTTTACAGATTTTAGAACTGAAACCTTCCTATTGGAGCACAAACTAGTTACATCTTGTAGATCATGTTTTGAAATTAGATATGGTTGATCCAACCATTAGAAATCTCCATGAATTGTACTTAATGCTACCCTTATTAATCCTTCTTCTAAGAATATGGGAAAATCACTCCAAGTATCTAACATCATATGTGCTAGGTTGTCAAATTCAAGTTTTAGTTTCTACATACCATCAATCAAATGGTTCTTTTGAAACTACTAATTTTTCCATGTTCATATTCATCCAACAAAACATGAATCTAATAGTGAATATCCTCTTTATAAATAAAATTGGCAATAACTAGAGAGAAAGTACCAATAGGGTCTTCCTTCAAGGGTTTGAATAAGCATTTCATGAAGACTAGCTGAGATTCATCCATAATGCTTACAATATTTTCTATTGAAAATAAAAAGGACCTAAAAATACTTCTATTCAACTATAATGGTATTTCTGATTGATTTCATCACCTTTTTCACATCTAATAGCTCTTCAAATTCGCAAGTGTTCATAATGAATTCAAAAAGGAGAATATTTATTTGTCAATTTTACCTACTTAGGGTTTCACCAACCAAAAATATAATACTCTATTTTCTGGAAACCTCAAATAAATACTCTGGACCAAGCAAATGATCTGGAACCCTCCAAAAAATCCATTCTTAACCTCTACCATGCTAAAGCCAATTTAACAACGAACAATAAGGGGGCACAAAGTATTTGCATTCAATTTTTCTCTTATACAATGCATCTCTTCTTAGCTTTTATATGAATCAGCACCACCTAAAGGTGCGGATCCATTGACATTTTTATCCACTATCTTCTCATTAGATTTTTTCATCCATTCCATCTTCATCTTTTCCTTTTCTTCATTAAGATCGATACTTTTTACTGGACTAGTAGATCTCTCTCATTTCTTCCTCCATTGAACTTAGCAATATGTCCAAGTTGGTTATTGTTATAACATATTGGACCTTTCTATGAGCCATTTCCATTCATTCTAGCATTTATTCTCCCTTTTGGGGGGGTTAGACCTGCACATAACAACCTTGTTCCCATATTTCTTGCAAACATAATAATATCCATTGAAGGTCTAATCATTCTTGTCATAGCTTGTATTTTTATATCCATTCCAATTTACTCTACTTCTTCACTCATTTTCTTTATGTCCAAACTTATTGCAATTGTAACATTAACCATTAAATCATTGATTTCTAATTTGACTTTTTCATTCACAAGGTCTATGTCCAAATCTATTGGATGAAAAATACTTACCATTATAGGATGAGGAATACTCGGTATGCATAGGAGGAGATCTCGTGAAGTTCTTAGCATTTTGAATTGTTAGTTAATAGATTTGCTCTTCTAAAATAACTATATAAATAAACTTAAAATGCCCAGAATAAAGAACAAAAAGCACTAACAGTTGGATAGCTTATCATTCAGGTGATAATCTTCCTCTGAATTGAGAGGTACAACTCCCTCTTAGAAGATTTACAATGAATTAAATTGTTGATACGCTTTTAACCAGAAAGAAATAAAGGAAAATAACATTAATCCATAGCCATGAAAATGAATGCCAAAGATTTACAAAATAGATATAAATGAAGACCATTAAATCAAAGTTTAATTGTCTGCACTTATAGATAACATTTGGACTAAAAACTAACAGACAATGTTGTTGCTCCAATATGGCTTACTTTCAAGCACACAATCTTGTTATAAATCAATATACACAATCCATTATAGCAGAAAATACATTAATAAACAACTGCATAGGCTCAAAGTTCAGCTACAGTCATGAGAATAATATCAACAACACAAAGATTGAAGGTATCATCTATATTCTATTCATGTCTGAAAATCAACTCAAAGATTGATATTTTCTACACAAAACATTGCTTAGAAAAGCTTCAACTCCTCCCTTACAAATTAAAAAAAACACTCCCTCTCTCGCACACGCTGCTGGAAGAAAAGAAAAGAAAAAGAACTCCGCCTCCTTCAATCCTTTCACAATAAATAGCTATAAATAGCTACATGAGATCTTTATTCAATTTTATAACTGAATCTTGAAAAACCTTTTAACTTGTGTTTTTCACTTTCCCCATTACTATTATTTATAGCATCAAATATTTATAAACATTAGAAATATAATTCTCTAATGTTTATAAGAATATTTGGCCAGGTGGCACTTGAATCCCAAAATGAAAATATTCTTTATGCTGGGTGGACTAAAAATGTTTGTAACAGTCAAAATCTATCTCGGTGCAGGGACCGTAACTATTGTTTGCACTGTTAGATCATTATAAATTTTGAATATGTTGGCCAAAACCTAGTTTAATACATTGTGATCGGAGAGATTTCAAAATGAATATCTGAGTTGAAATATATGTGCTACTATGTGTGGGTCTATATGACTACCATAAAATCAGACTTGTCAAAATAATGTTCTTAGTGATTTTCACATCTCCTTCTCTCAAACAAACTGCACCATAAATTCCTTATCAGGATGTATGTGGAGTAAATCATTCATCATTATTTTTGCCCAATGTCACAAACAATTTTTTCGCAGATTATGTGCATTCTTTCTCTCTACATGGGTGACATCCAGATATGCTCATGGTACTTTCCTTGGGATTTCTAAATGATTGCAGTAAGTGCCGCCCATGATCTGGTTATGATGACTTTCCAACCACTTCCTGAAACAAAACTGCTTAACACCTGCTTAATACGTGTTAGTTGATTAAGAGCCAAAGTAAGAGCTATTGCAACCATTTTTGTTTACAACTCCAATGTTGTGTATAAACACCGATTTCTTTGAAACTAGAATTGACCTTCTATAGATTCTGATCATTATAGATATAGCCGATATGAACAATGATAATTCATATGGGATTTAAATCCATCTAAAGTATTTGAGTTGTCTTATCGTGACAACTTTTGAACTTGGCCCTATCGAGCCATCTATACCTAGTGGAACAGTTGAACTGCTTAAACTCTATCATACCTATTGAACTTCTTGAATTGGTTGAACTTTGAATCTACAGAGCTTGAACCTTGAATCTTGAATCTACGAGGTTCAAAAACACAAACAACACCCATATGCTTCATTGATTGCTTTGCCTTTCCATTTTGGTTGTGCATTGAACCTTTGAACCTTGAACAAAAAGGTTCAAAGTTTAAGTTCAATGACCAAAAATTACAAAGCCCATTCCAGTTAAATTCAAACTTTGAACTTGATCCTGAACTTTGAACTTTTTGAAAAGGTTCAAGGTTCAAGTTCAATGACAATTGTTCTTTTGAGCTGCCATAGAAAAACTTGCATAACGTTTTACTAAGGGCTCAATTTCTTATACAATTTTAACTGTAGAATAAATGGGCCTAGTAGAGCATAACCGAGAAATAATTTTTACATAGGACACATAAGACTTGAGATTTAATTGTTTGGGTATATGGGTAACCCAAAAAAAAAAAAATTAAAATCTCCCAGTCGACATGAAGTTTGGCCATAAAAACATTAGCATTAAAACATTAACAATAGCTGATTTTTAGCTGATCATGAGGTTTTAGGCATGAGCAAAAATATAGGGGTAACATTGGCTCTAATTGGGGACCGAGACTGTAAAGGACTAAGAGAATCCAAAATGTCTCTGGGAGAGATCAGTGCCTAGCCATTGGGCAACAAAGTCAAGAAAAACAAAGCACAGGTAGCTTCTTGTAGAGGGCGGAGGGGAGAAGGGAAAATCCACAAGCCAAAACATCTAAGCCTATGACAGAAAAAAAAGACCAAATATGTACATGTTCACAAGACCCTATCAGAATATGTACAAGACTAATCATGCAAATCCATTAACCGGTTGTGAGAAAAAGGCATCTTTCTGAAATAATGGATTGTGGCCATTTGATGTAGCTAGAGATACCTACCATTCCATGACTCTCTTAATGTTGAACCTCAGATTTATGGAGTAAAGTAATAGCATGTAGGTGTACTCAGATCCAAATAACCACTTATCATCAAAAATTGTTGAATCATCCTTAGCTCCTTGCATAGTATTACTCTAGCAATTTTCTCCTTCTAATTGATAAAAATAATGGCCAAGATTTTCTAGAAAAAGGGGGGCTTCTTCTTTAAAATTTGCATTGCTAAGACCATCATTCTTAAAATAATTTTCAATAGTCAAACCAATAGTGTGCAAGAATAACCTGTGCAAATGCTCATCGCCAAAAAGCCACCTTTCATCATAAATTTCTGAGTTCTCTCGGCTACCTTGTATAGCACTATTCAAGAAATGCTCCACCTTTGATTGTACATTAAAATGCTAAGAAACTTCTAAAGAAATGGCTGCATTATTCTTACAATTGTCAATGTGAAAATCATCATACTCAAAGGGAATTTCAACATTTACATCACCTTTGGTATAAAGGGAAACTTCATCAAGCATAGGATCAACATAAGTTTGAAAGACTTCATCCTTTTTAAAATTAATCAAATCTGAAAACCCTCTATCTAGGACAGAAGCATAGCAATAATTTATACCTGAGTCTTTTGCAGCGAAGTCTTCTTGCTCAAGGGAGGATAAAAATTGATCTATGATTTCTTCACAAAAAGAAGTGTCAACCAAACCATTCAACAATCCTTGAGGCTGCAATATTCTATCGACCCGACAATCATTTTGTCCCACATTTACATCAAATATTTCTGTTATACGCTCATTTTTAGATTCTCACAAATCTTTAACCAAGCATGATCTTTCTTTATCTTTGTTACAAGATTCAACTGATAAATCAAAATGAAATGATTCTAACATACATTCATTCAGAATTTTTGAATGTGAAGAATCATTCTTAATGCTTTCTTTTGCAAAACTGAAAGTTGTATATTGTGGCTGCAAACTAATTTGAAAATCTTCATCTTTACAATTTCTTGGGACAAGTCCACTTTCACTGGCCTCAAAATTGAAAATCTCCATTTTGGGCAAAGAAAAAGATTCCAACATATCTTCACCTTCCAGGCTCACCACTTCTCTATTGTTTTCTTGATCATCTTTGTCTGCTAAAGCTTGCTTCGTAATGGGTGTGCATAATGATTCTTTTTCCCCGTTATGGATACTTGACAAATAAATTTCATGCTTTTCACTTTCAGCTTGCCATGACCTTTCTCTTTGTTTTTGATTATGATTCCAAGCCTTTGACGGCTTGACCAAGGTTGGCTCAAGATCTCTTTCTTAAAAAACCGAGAAGATATAACAAATTGACTCTTCATTTTCTGATTTTTCTTTTAATCTTTCTACAACAAATATAGTCTTTTGCTCATGATTTTTGAGGTTGTGATACCTCTAATACACACTTTTCAGCAGCAAGGCAGATTTTTGATCTTTAGCAGGATCTACTTTACTCTTTTTAGCTTCACAGATACTTTTCTTATAATCATTCCAAAGGTATTGCAGCATTGGGTCATTTTTAGCCATTATTTCTTCAACAATAGGTTTCTTTCTCAATTGCTCTCTTGCTTGGATTTCTTGATCTCTCAAGACTATGCAATTTTGTGAATGGAATGACTTTTGGGCAACAGGATCTTCTTTGTCATCATTATCCCTTAACTCCTCTTCCAGCTGCAATATTTCCCTTCCATAAACTTGCAAAACTCTTGTCTTTTCTTTCAATTATTTTAATTTGTGAAATATAACGCAAAGAATTCTCCATAGAAGAGTGGATGCATGATCATCTTCCACACTTATATTATTTCTAATAGCATGAGAAATACTTTCTTTGTAATGCTCCAAGAAGTCATGTAGTACTTTATCATCTACTGCAATAATTTCCAACATCGAAGGATCTAGTCTTTTCCCTTTTCTAATTGCTCATCTTGAGCATGATGTTTATATACAGAGTCACCAATCTCACGCACAGAGATAAATCTAAAAGTTTGAGCAAACAAAATGCACTAATCTTTGATTTCAATTCCCCAGTAGAGTCACCAAAAATCTGTTAGTTAATAGATTTTTCTTTCTAAAATAACTATACAAATAAACTCAAAATGCCCAGAATAAAGGACAAAAAGCACTAACAGTTGGATAAATTATCATTGAAGTGATAATCTTCCTCTGAATTGAGAGGTACAACTCCCTCTTAGAAGATTTACAATGAATTAAATTGTTGATGCACTTTTAACCAGAAAGCAATAAAGGAAAATAACATTCATCCATAGCCATGAAAATGAATGCCAAAGATTTACAAAATAGATATAAATGAAAGCCATTAAATCAAAGTTTAATTGTTTGCACTTATGGATAATATTTGGACTAAAAACTAACAGACAATGTTGTTGCTCCAATATGGCTTACTGTCAAGCACACAGTCTTGTAATAAATCCATATACACAATCAATTATAGCAGAAAATACATTAATAAACAACTGCATAGGCTCAAAGTCCAGCTACAGTCATGAGAATAATATCAACAACAAAAAGGTTGAAGTTATCATCTACATTCTATTCATGTCTTAAAATCAACTCAAAGATTGATATTTTCTGCATAAAACATTGCTTAGAAAAGATTCAACTCCTCCCTTACAAATAAAAAAAAAACTCCCTCTCCCCCATAGGTTGCTAGAAGAAAAGAAAAGAAAAAGAGCCCTGCCTCCTTCAATCCTTTTGCAATAAATAGCTACATGAGATCTTTATTCAATTTTATAACCGAATCTTGAAAAACCAATTAACTTATGTCTTTCACTTTCCCCATTACTCTTATTTGTAGCATCAAATATTTATAAACATTAGAAATATAATTCTATAAAGTTTATAAGAATATTTGGATAGGTGGCACTTGAATATTTTATCCCAAAATGAAAATATTCTTTATGTTGGGTGGACTGAAAATGTTTGTGACGGTCAAACTTTGTCTCGGTGTCGGGGCCGTAACTATTGTTTGCACCATTAGATCATTCTAAATTTTGTATATGTTGGCTGAAAACTATTTTTTTGTATTCTAATTGGAGTGATTTCAAAACACATATCAGAGTTGAAATATATGTGCTAATGTGTGCGGGTTTATATGATTGCCATAAAATCAGACTTGTCAAAATAATGTTCTTAGTGATTTTCACATCTTCTTCTCTCAAACACACTGCGCCATAACTTCCTTATCAGATTGTATGAGGAGTAACTCATTTATCATTATTTTTGCCCAATGTCACAAATATTTTTTTTGCAGATTATGTGCATTCTTTCTCTCTGCACAGGCAACATCTAGATATGCTCATGGTGCTTTCCTTGGGATTCTTAAATGATTGTAGTAAGTGCCACCCATGATCTGGTTATGATAACTTCCCAACCACTTCCTGAAATAAAACTGCTTAACACAGTTGATAACTAGTCGAATATGTGTTATTTGATTAAGAGCCAAAATAAGAGCTATTGCAACCATTTTTGTTTACAACTCCAATGTTGTGTATAAACATCAATTTCTTTGAAATTAGAATCGACCTTCTATAGATTTTGATCATTATAGATATAGCCGAGATGAACAATGATAATTCATATGGATTTAAATCCATGTAAAGTATTTGAGTTGTCTTATCATGACAACTTTTGAACTTGGCACTGTCGAACCATCTATACTTGGTGGAACACTTGAACTGCTTAAACTCTATCATACCTGTTGAACTTCTTGAACTAGTTGAACTTTGAATCTGCAGAGCCTTGAACCTTGAACCTTGAACCTACGAGGTTCAAAAACACAAACTCTACCCATATGCTTCATTGATTGCTTTGCCTTTCCATTTTGGTTGCGCGTTGAACCTTTGAACCTTGAACAAAAAGGTTCAAAGTTCAAGTTCAATGACCAAAAATTACAAATCCCATTCTAGTTAAATTCAAACTTTGAACTTGAACCCGAACTTTTGAAATTTTTGAAAAGGTTCAAGGTTCAAGTTCAATGACAATTGTTCTTCTGGGCTGCCATAGAAAAACCTGCATAACATTTTACTAAGGGTTTCATTTCTTGTGAAATTTTAATTGTAGAATAAACGGGCTCAGTAGAGCATAACCCAGAAATAATTTTTGCATAGGACCTATAAGACTTGAGATTTAATTGTTTGGGTATATGGGTAAGCCAAAAATAAAACAATTAGAATCTCACAGCCGACATGGAGTTTGGCCATAAAAACTTCAGCATTAAAACATTAACAATAGCTGATTTTTAGCTGATCATGAAGATTTAGGCATGAGCAAAAATATAGGGGTAACACAAATCAAAAGGAAATATTTTTTATCCTTCAATTCATCCTTGAGCTGATCTTTTTCCTTATCTTGTTTGTTGGATGCCTTAGAGCTTTCACCCTTCTCAAAGCCATGTCCACCTTTCTCTTTATTCTAGTTTTGAGCACTAAGCACTAAATTAAGCCCTTTACTACCACCTCTACATTTTAGAGATTTTTCAATATATTCCTTTGTATCTTTTCTTTTCTTCTTTAGCTTGGCCACTTCCATTTTGAGCTTCATTTCTAATCAAGCTTTGTCTCAAACTCATCAATGACTTTCTTTCCTTTATCAAGCAGGTTCCTCACGAAAGTGATCTTTTCCATAGCCTTCTTATATTTTAAATTGCTTTCATCCAAGTTAGCCAAGGTTGATCTCAATTCTCCTTCCATATCAACAACACCTTCAATACATTCCTAATCTCTCTATTCCATAACATCCATATTTTTCAAATCTTCATCATACATAGTGTTCAAATTTTGGACCTACCTTAATTGTTAAACTATTTTTTTAGGAACCTTTCTCTAATACCAATTGTTGAACACTACAGGATGCTAAGAGAGGGGTGAAGTAGCATACAATTAAAAATTGATCAATTTAAACCTTTAGCATAATTTTCATTTCATCCACCATATGCATGAAAGTAAATATTAGAAGCACCACAAGCAATCACACATGTACACCAAAATTTTCATGTGAAAAATTCAAATAGGGGAAAAACATGGTGAGAATCATACTCGCAATATAGATATCAATGTTTACAATGATTAGAGTGCAACACACTACGGAGCTCATTGCTCCAAAATTGCTATCTAAGGTACACATCCATAGGGTAAGATACTAAGAATTTAACATTTTAAGATCACTTCTTCAGAGAAAGATACACAATCTCAAAATAATACAATATCAAAAGATTGAACTATTAGATTGCATTTACTAGAGTAGATTGTACTTCATAGGTTAAAGCACATCTGAAACATCCTTTTTCTTTTACTTTCTCATGCCTCTTGATCATTATATATCTCCAAACTATATCCATAGCCTCTATATCTTTCCTCACAATGATTATGTCCTCTTTATACCATCTAGAACACTTAGAACATCAATAGGTCAGATAGGAGTAGATGAAATGTGTATAACCAAGTATCAACCTGAATAACAATCTCCAATGCAAATTCAGAAGGAAAAATACATTTTTGGAGGACTACACCATGTTGTTACACCTTCGAGACACCACCAAAATAATATCACATGCAACAACACTAACCAAACTCATTAGGTATGCTAAAAATAGAACCTTTTATCTTACACCGATATTCCAAACTCAAAATTTAATCCAAACCAAAATATACCACATGTAGACAAGTACATAAAGTATTTGTAAAATCATAGCAACTATTATCAATATCATCTAATTCATTTTTAGCACAAACTAGACCAAAACATGGAGAAGCTATATTGTTCGCTAGAATAGTTGCAAGTACCAACATTCCATGTTCGAGCCAAACTAACTAACATCAAAGCTCTAGAAACATAACATACCATCAATATTTTTTTATCAAAAATACCCTTAAATAGTTTTGATGTGTTCATACACCATCTACACATCATGTATTGTTATAGAATCAACATAGTCTTTCACACAATCTTACGGTCACTACACATGCCAATATGCTTTTGGTAGAGAAACACATGAATATCAAAAAATTGAAGATGATAATCATCAAATTTTGACCACACAATGGTTTGCAATACACCTTTTGCATTTCAGACCAAGACACTAGATTTAAACAACATATCAATATACACATAATATTCATGTATTTTAGAAAACACCTTATTTCTCCATCATAGTCATTTACCAACATACTGCATACAACAACATGTCGTTCATACACCTCTGTAGCATATATGAATCATTTGTACTTCAAAATTCATTA
The DNA here is from genome assembly GCF_030272615.1 of Cryptomeria japonica. Taxonomy (NCBI): domain Eukaryota; kingdom Viridiplantae; phylum Streptophyta; class Pinopsida; order Cupressales; family Cupressaceae; genus Cryptomeria; species Cryptomeria japonica. The sequence continues at coordinate 234,991,849 of NC_081413.1, read as the reverse complement.
TCAAAATTCAATAATCCTCATTAAACATCCTATTATTTGACTTGAAAGATAACTGAGTGACCAATATATCAAACCTCAATCCTCAACCTAACCATCCAAACTATAATAGACTTAGAATTGTACTATATCATATCTTGACCAATTAGATCATAACTAGACCAACAAGTTTGACATTAATGACAATATAAACTCATATGTGCAATATGTCACACTACAAAACAACATGAAACTAAGTATCATTTGAAATAAAATGACACAAGGTGATTAATGACATGAATGATCTCATCATTACTATAAATAATGTGTCACTAGTTGAAGACTTATTGATCGGGTTAGGAAATGATGATTATGTTCCTAGGAGAACGGGAAATGGCATCCAAACAATGATCAAGTACTAATGTGTTGTCCTCCTTTCTTATAAATAGAACATAAGGATAAGGTGAGAAATTTGTTAACCTCAAATCCCCACCAAAAATGCTTAAAATTTTGAACATCAAATGAAACTTGCATGAATGGTAGATGAAATAGGGGTTATCACATCTTTTCTAGACAACACAAACAATCAATTTTTTGAGTGAGGAGCAGGGTGTGATTAACAACCATCTTCAATCCACTCAACATGACCTACATAATACCTAATGACAAGGGTAAGAATTCACAATGGCTTTCCATACTAGGAGGTACAAGCCCCCTAGTAGCTAGATCAATGATGAGATCTTTATAAGGAACAAAATCCTTCCTAATGCAAAATGTGTCATAACTCCCTATGTATAATACTTTTCAGCAAAATTAAAATCTGGGAAGAATCAACAAATGAATGGTAAAATGTTTTTCATATAAAATTTACCCTAAAAATGAGTAGAAATCTCACATTCTAATGTAATAAGATACAATAGCATGTCCAAGGACTATAACACGACTTGAGGAAACTACCGCAAAATTAAAATCCGGAAAGAATCAACAAACGAAAGGTAAAATGTTTTGTATATAAAATTTTCCCTAAAAATGAACAGAAATCTCACATTCTAATGTAATAAGATACAATAGCATGTCAAAAGGACTACAACACACCTTGAAGAAACTACCATGTTAGAGGGAAAATATCATGACTCCACTGGCTTCTTATATATACATTCGCATATTTTTTCGTACTAGAGTCTTTACCTAGTAGTGGAGTCCGAAGAATGCAACACATTCATTTCATTGTGTTGGTGGCTTATTCTGATTCAAACACTTGGTCAATGATCTAACCCTTGCTTGTTTTTGGATCTCCGTGGGCCAAAAGAAAATAGTCACAATTGATGTGAATGAGTTCTCTCAAAACATTGCTTTTTATGTGAAACTTTTGACTTTGGCATGGTAAAGTGCCCATTGTTTGTGTCGGTCCATTGAATGATTACTTATTCTAATTAATTTTAGAGCAAAGTGTCTAGTTATTATACTATGTTTTCTGTGAAAAATTCATCTCTTTTTTTTTGGTTCTGACTTCGCATACTACCTATTTTCATTGATGAATTTCAAATCGAAACTAATCATTCATAGGTCCCATAATACAAAATGTTTTACACGTTTAAGATGATCTTATATAGCGAATTCCTCGCAGTCCCATCAGTCTTGGCTAAAAATTGAATAATACCTCAGGCAAAGCAAAACCGGAGAATTGTTGGTGGTTTCATTCCTTTCAATAGGAATTGTATTTGAATTTAAGATGTTTATTTCAGCATTTCCTCGTCTCCAGCAAGTGGTAAATGCCTCGTCTCCAAGACGCATAGTAGGACTTTGAATATCTGATTTTGGAGGAACTTATTTGAAGTATGTTTATTAGTTTATTTCAAATCTGTCGGGGAGAAATCGTTTTAGTAGGTTTGAACCTGTCACAATCTTCGCCTACAATACCCTGAACCCTAAACATGGGAAGTTTGGTGCGCATGAAAATAAAAGCTTTGCTTGCTGTCCTTTTCCTTATGTTTATGCTCCATATCTCTGCTGTTTCAGCTAGAGGCTGCGGTCATTCTCCATGCCCTTCACCACCACAACTTTACAAGAAATTTGTTTCAAATGACCAACTCTCTCATAATGTTGAAGGGGCTGCTTCCGAGCTTCAGCATAAGCACAATAGCGCGCTTTCAAATATGGCAGCTGTTTCAGGCGGTAGTGGATGTGGTAATTCTCCATGCCCTCCACGAGCTCTCTAATAATGTCGTAGGGGCTGCTTCTGAGTTTCACTGAAAGCCTCTTCTATTCTAATCCCTACACACTAGTCACGCCACACAAATAAAACCAGTTACTTTCTGTAATCCTTTACTCTCACTATTCCATTCGTTCACTACGTTACAATAATACATGGATTAGAATCTGTGCTTATCACAAGCAACCACCTGTTGGATGGTTGCACTGTTTAAGTAAATCTTGTTTTCTATTTAGATGGGTGTTGGTTGATCTATATTGCCAAATATCGCCTGAGAAATATTATACAAATCCATCTCAATTAGTTTGTAAGTTTCATTTTTTGGAGGTTTTTTTTTAAGTCTTCGTTTCACTAATAATAGTGGTACTTATTAAATAATTTATAAATTGTTTAGAAATATAACTCTTTATATATACTTATAATTCAAAAATATAATATTTCTAATCCAAGGGGTCCCTTGAATTTTGAGACACTCATATATGATTTAAGGAATTGTAGGTTGAAGTGAATACTAAAATGTTCACTTTGAAAAGTAGTCAAAGAGAGTTTTAGCTTGAATTTAATTTTGCACTTAAAACTGAATATGGGATGAAACCAATACTTAGTAATAAAGGAGGTTATTTTTCTCTTGAATGAATATTCAAAATATTTCACTATGATTAGGTGGTATAAGTATCTAGAGGCTAGATAATTTAGAGGTGGAAATTATTTTTCTTAAGAGAAGGGGTTTAGTTACAATTACTAATTAAAAATTGAGAAGGTTAGTTTAAAAATTAGTTATATGGCATTCCTAAAAATTATAGCGCAACAAATTGTATGCATTAATAGTTTTGTATTATGTTTGAACCTACTTTGGTAGATGTGCCTAATTTATGCTTGATTATGCTCAGTTTCAATATCTTTTCCATAAGCATGGTTCTCCCCCTATTCACAACCTTTCTAAGGGTTGTTTTGTTAGGACTAGTGCATTGGACACCCCTATTCAAGCAATATGGGCTCGAATTTCAAAGGATTGAAGTCAACTTTATAAATAGCAAGAATTTATCCTTCGTTGCCGAACTTAACCAAAAATTAATATGAAAAGAACTAATTTGCATATAAATACAACTTCCTTTCCCATTTCAAACTTTGAATCTCCTAATGAAATCTGACAAGAACATTTAATCAAGCAATTTAAGGACATATCTTCCTTCAAGGATCAAAGAGTTCAAGCATACAACTTTGTTACCACAATCTTGATCAACTAAATTATATTTCTCCATCATTAATGCATGCACTAACATGTTGTAGGACTTCAATCCACCATGTGAAGCTTTGTGTGAGATTTCATACTTAAGCATTTATATTACCTTTTTAACCTCTGTATTTGCAAGGACAAACACTCTTTTCATAATCATTAACTATTTTGGAGATGGGAAAATCAAAATAAGGTTTGAATTTGGCAAGACCTATACATCGCAACCCTTTGCTCCATATTTCACATGTGCAATTTTAGACTTGATAGAAAAAGTCTTACAAGAGTGTCAAGAAAATAGTCGCAAGTTGTTAAATATTGTGAATAGGTAAATGGAAGAAGGGAAATGAATAAGCATACATCATTAATGTTGTTTTTCATCATTCACATGTTAAATTATGAAAATAGAAACATAATGTCAAGAAGGTAAAACAAATGTGTAATTATATGATAACTACTAAGGAAGATAATGTAATTAAATAATATTCCATCATGTTTCTTTATAATATGATCTATATGATCACCATTTTATATTGAAATTATAATGATAAATGAAGATAATAAATAATGATAACAATAATTAATTAATAGACTAAATAAATTAATTTAATGTATTAATATTTGATATGGAACATTGAAATCTATCCTTCTAAGGATCTATTTAGCTTCTATAGTGTTATTGGTATTTATTTTCTAAAAATGAGAATGGACTTACTCGCATCTCTATTTTAATTTTTAATTTTGTTCTAAATTGTGCTAAGATTCATTGATAACCTAAAGTAGTTAAGAAATGAATTTTCAAGACCACATCATGAGGTGATCTATTCAGTATAAAAGTTCAAGTAACTATTCAATGCCATCTTATGAAGTGTGTGATATTAAATAGGATCTTTAACTATCTTATTATGATTGAATCAAAACATAAATAAGAAATTATCAAGAATTTTGTGTTAATTATATCCTTTACATAAGAATTGTAGAGATATAGTATACAAATCCATCTCACTAGGTTCGTAAATTTCAATTTTTTGAGGTCTTATGAAGGTTCATTTGAATATAGATTCACTAATAGTGGTGGTATTTATTAAATGATTTATAAATTGGTTTTAAATATAATAATTTACTTCAATTTATCCATTGTAGTAAATTGTATCCTTTTAAAATTGAACTATTTATTGGGGCCCCTACTCTAGTGTTCTTTCTTGTAGAAAATTTTAAGCCTATTTCGGCCCTATCCTACTTTATAATTGAATTTTTAAGCCTACAACTTAATTGTTGTCATATATTAATTTTACGACTATGACCTATGTTCTAGATCTTGATGCTCTATCACCTATTTTTTCTATTGAATTTTAAGTGCAGTAGGGCAGCCAACACCATAATCCCCCTAAAAGTCAACCAAATTCAAACATGTGTAAATATTAGCCACTGTCATTTATGATCTAGTCTTGAATTTATGAATTGACCATTGGTTGTCAACCTACATTCAAAAATACCTTGCGAACCATATATAAAGAAAAATGTTATCATTCATAAAGTCCAAGAAATTCTACTAGATGATTCATTTGACATAGCTTTATCAACTAAGAACTCTAGATCTGAGTATTTAGCATATTCTCCATCAAGCTATAGTAGCCTGCAAGAAAGTATCATTTCATGATTAATTTTATTATGTTTTTAATGTTATTGCATTAATACTTGGAGGAATTGTCAAGAGATAATTTTATAACCACCATTGAAATTTATAAAGTATAATCATTTCAATTCAACATTTTAATTATTATTTAGAAATTTTCATCTCTAAAGATAACTTCTCTTTTTTATCAATAATAGCTATTGTGGAGGTGGGAACACAAACAAAAGGTTTGGCTTAGTAAAACCCCTATACAACAATCATTTTTTCTCATTTTTGTGTGTAGATTTACATCTTATAATAGAGAAGGTTATAAGTTTGTACAGTAGATTGAGATATACACAGTATTTAGACAAGTTAAAAACCCTAGACTAGGGCATCCTTGAACCATGTATATCACTTTTTTACTATAATTATGGGTCTATAGGACATCCAAACTTCAATTCTTTTCATTTCTATCAATTTGAACACCCTTAGGAATAGGGTTCCCCCAGCTATGTTTAACACTTTCAGCTCCAAATTTCACCTACAATTCTCTGTCTATATTTTCCTGCCATATCTAGCTCACTATATTGGCTTTTAATTATATTTATTATTGTTATTGTTAACAGTTATCAATTTTCTATCATTTACACAAATTTCAAAACCTCAATTCCATTTTAACAAATGAATAGAATTTCAAGCATTCAACTCTCTTATAGGACTATAGCTAAACCTAATTCATGTTTCAATGAGATTCAATAAATATTTAAAATCTTAGGTTATGTTTATAGGATAGGATCTGATTCCCCACATATCATTTTGGTGAACCTGATGTGTCTTACTATTTTGTATAATTTCTTATCTGGATTTGCAAATTTGAGTTATTTTCATAAATTCTCAAATTTAGATACAGTCATTTCTAAAATTGTTTCCCATGTTTTTACATTATTACTATTTGATTTTGATTATTAAATAAATTTTGTAGAGAAATAAAGTTTTTTTGTGTGCTCATCTAGTGGATTATTTTTTTAGTTTTACAATGAAAATATATCATGATTGTGATGTTGGCTGGTTGCCATTTCGACACTTTTTCCCTCTCCTGGCCATATAGAAATTATGATATTATATTTTGATAGCACTTTAACTTCTATCCATTCTAATTCTCTACCTTCTAATGATAAAACCTGTTGGAATCAAGGAATATTGAGATGGGGGGGTGAATCAATGTTCTATCAGCAAATAAACTTTCAAACTTAATCTTAGACTACCAGAAGCAAATGCAAGAAAGTTAAATGCAGAAACGCAAGAGAATCAACCACAAAATCATAAAACCAAGATTTTTACGTGGAAACTCGAAAAGGGGAAAACCATGGTGGGATTGGAACCCACAATATTCATATACTGTGATCAAGAGTACATAAATATTACATGAGGGGAATGCACTTGCATTCAGGCACACTTCTTAGAACCAAAGGTTTAATTACAATATAGAAGTCTCACTAATTTACATATCAATTAAAATGATAAATATAATGAGTGAACTCCAAAATAGCATCAAACAATGCCTGGATGAGTTCTGGTTAAGTGCAACAAATCTGACTATAATACTTTTGCAACTCTACTTTGTTATGCTTCTCAATCAGCTATTGGATCAAGAATGCACATGGGAAAATGTGCCAAAAGGTTTCTCTATCACTATTCACTCATATCCTCATACAAAATATCTTCTACATCAGTTATATATATCTGCAACCACAAAATAAATATCCATTAAGTCAGCCAGCATAATATGCAATTTAACATGTAGCTAGGTGTTGGCTTAGACCAGATCACCAAAACATATGTGGATCCATAAAATGATGTCAAAATGACTTCTATAAGTTGACCCTATCATCCCATGCACGAATCTCACCACGACAATCACCAGAAAGCTTCCAAACCAAAACTGTGCTGCTTATCCTAAAATACCAGTTGTCTGTCACCGAATCACATTCACTTCCGAATATCAAAATCCATAATTACTAGATAGGATTTCCAAGGAGAGTTGCCATCAATGACAACCCTAGACCATTATTCATGCATCAGTATCCATTGGATGAGTGTCAATTGCCAACAATCTCCCCCTTTGGCATTGATGGCAACACTCGTAAAAAATGACTATGTTGAAACCTAGATACTAGACCAAAATTTCTAAGGCTACCCCTTAGATCAAAATTTCAAAAACTTGTATCATTTTATATATTTTTCACTCTACTCTTCCCCTTTAACAATAATGGAAAAGTTGGGGTGCTGCACCAAAACTTATATATAGGGGTATATTCTATATATACTTGAAGATATATGCAAAAATGATTTTCAAAAATCCAAAGTGGGTATCCCACCCATTCTTCAATTTATCCAAAACTCTGATGAAATCATTGAAAACATATGGATATATCTCTACATCCTTCAATTCAGACAAAATAGGTTGAGCCATTGTCTTCAAACAATCAACTTTATTGCTCAGCATGGTGTCCATCCGGGGAGGAATAAGGTTCCAGAGTTCACCTACCCGCCTCAAAAATATCTCCTTTTCTGAATTAAGGCTTGAGATTTGATCAGTAAGAGCCATCACCTGACCTTCTATGCTGCTGGTAGGGGAAACATTTCAATCAAATGACTAAGCTATATTGTCAAGTTTTCCCTGGAAAATACTGATATGCTTATCTATATCTGAAGTGAATTTGGATAGTGAAAGGAACTTGTATATCTTCCCACCTTCACTCAATGCCTCAAACATAGTCTACAGTCCTTTATTTAATCTGACTCTTTCATCCTCAATCATTTTTAGGAAGGTCTTCATTCTCACCTCCTTAAATCTATCCAACACCTTCTTTGTGGTTGCCTTATCCAGTGATTCAAAATTGGTACTGATGTTGTTGATCAACTGTGAGAGCTTACCAGAGGGGTTGGAGTTTGGATCTAGTTATACTTCCAGTACCACCTTCTGCAAAATACCTACAGACATATCAATTAAATTCTTGTCCTCATTCTTTGACTTGACTAAGTCCTGACTAGCTTGAGCCTAGACTGCTGCAACTACCATTTGCCTTTCTGTTGGGGACATCTAGCCAATATCAAGAGGTTTATCAAAATTAATCAAAATATGTGGGAGTATTCTTTTCTCTTTGTCCTTAGGAGTGTCAATTATCATGACTAACGGGACATTGTCATTTTTCCACTCTCCCTTCTCCTATACCTTATCATGTGACTTGTCCTTCTCCTCTTCCCCTTTTCTCACATCTGG